>NC_091573.1:31260075-31262575 GCF_042767895.1 Penaeus vannamei
ATACATATACACGTATGTATATGTATATACATAAAAAACAAAGACAGTATACAATATACAAGAATATAACAGTTCAAACATTTACATGTAAATCATATTAAACACAAACGAAAGAAAATAGAATAAAAGTTAAACCTTTAAACATTCATCTCTGCAACACCCACTATGAATAGTCCTATACTTTCTTTAGATAAATCAAGTTTACTGGTTCAATGTCACATTTTCTTGTTATACACCTAATACATTTTCTATAAAGAGATATCATTGACTTAATGTGTTTATCATATACTGCTTTATGCAGTACAACGGGTTAAATTTTATAGTTAATATCCGTTTTCTTTGGCATCTAATGTTTTGAAAACGGCAGTAATGCTGCATTGGAAAAGCTGCAAGACCTGCTCCCAGGTTGTTTTAAGAAATTAATTGTGTCCGTGTTGTTAAAGACAACAGTGAACTTGATTTGTGGGTAATTATTTTTTAGGAGAGATATTGATTGTTTTCGGATTTCAAAACTTAATTTACCCATGTATGGGGCCCATTGGGGAGCTTATAGCTACCTCGTCTGCTTGGGTATATATGCAATCATCAAAAGCCTTTTGCTAAGCTGGGAGCTGTCTGAATTGTTAACAATGATATCAGTGGTTCCATATTGACTCGTGATTGAGAGTGTATTTAATATTAATTTAGAAAGGTATAGATTAAATAAAAGAATACAACCTGCAGACTTTACAGACTTCGCGGTATAACTGATGCTAAATTTATGAGCTATAGCATAAGCTGCTCTCAGAACTTATTATTCCGCCTTTTCGTCTAGATCTCATAAAACTTTCCTTTTATATATACTATACACCGACACTGTACTACATTCTATGTATGTATATATGTATATATATATATATATATATATATATATATATATATATATATATATATATATATATATATATATATATATATATATATTACATACATATGTTACATACATATACTAATATATGTATATATATGTATTCATATATATACACATATATGTATGTTAATATATATGTATACTATATAAACACAGAATATATGTATTTATTCTATTATGTACACACTACACATATATGCACGCGTGTGTGTAAGTGTAATTGTGTGGGTGCGTGCATGTGTGTAAGTGTAAGTGTGTGGGTGCGTGCATGTGTGTAAGTGTAAGTGTGTGGGTGCGTGCATGTGTGTAAGTGTAAGTGTGTGGGTGCGTGCATGTGTGTAAGTGTAAGTGTGTGGGGTCGTGCATGTGTGTAAGTGTAAGTGTGTGGGTGCGTGCATGTGTGTAAGTGCTATGGTACTGAATGCTGGGTTTTAACAGAAATGGATAGAAAAAGAGTTGATAGCTTTGAGATGTGGTGTTATCGTCGACTTTTGCGTATTAGCTGGACAAAGAAGATAACCAATGAATGTATTTTAGAAAGAATAAATTGCAAGGAAAGACGATTAACATTGATAACTAGAAGGAAATTAACATTTGCAGGACATGTTATGAGGAAAAGGAATATGGAAACTGACCTGTTAATGGGATCGGCATTTGGGAGGCGCGGAAGGGGAAGACCAAATACAAGATTCGCAGACAATATTAAAGAGAATTTGTGTGGTAGAGGGTTTGTGGAAATCTACAGAATGCCGCAGGACAGGACACTATGGAGAGCCACAGTGGCTTCATATAAATCTTCTGTTTCGTGATGATGCTGTGTGTGTGTGTATGCATATGTATATGCATATGTGTATATGTATATGTGCATATACGTGTGTATATATATACGTATATATATGTATATATACTGATATATATATATATACATATGTACACATATATATGAATATATATACATATACATAAATACATATATATGTATATATATGTGTATATATATGCATATATATATACATACATATATATATATATATATATATATATATATATATATATATATATATATATATATATATATATATATATATATATATATGCTTACAAACACACACACACACAATACACACACACACACACACACACACACACACACAATTTATATATATATATATATATATATATATATATATATATATATATATATGTAATAGATTCACCTTTATGGCCCTGTGGCCGTGGTAAAAGTTCCTCACCTATTTTCAGAGTACTATCACAGCCGATTAATTTGTTAAATTTAAATTTAGTTTCTGTGCACTCGTTGACAGACATTTTGTTAGACGAAGCTGTCTCTGACACTTGTCTGCTGGCGTCTTGTAACAAGACGTTTCCTTGCCCTGGTTGGTGGGCAAGTGCAGGTGTCATGTCGTCCACATATTTATAGATCTTCGCGTGCGGAATATTATCCTCGTTTACCATTATTAGAAACAACAATGGGCCGAGGACCCTTCCTTGAGGGACACCGCAGTGGAGATCAACTCATCGGATGTTTTGATATTTGCCCGAGCCCTCTGGGACCGACTTTTGACGAAG
>NC_091573.1:31270075-31272575 GCF_042767895.1 Penaeus vannamei
CGCAAAAGCAAGGGGGCCGAGCTTATTCTCGACCAGGTGATGGGCTCCGCCTCTAGAAACGATGACGTCATGAACCCTTAAGGGCCGTCATCTCCTTTTTTTTCCAAATCCCGGACGTCTCAGGTTTGGGAGTGACACAGTCACAGATTGCCACTGCCGGCCGCAAAAGGTGCGGCGAAACTGTCCTACACTTCAGTCTAGAAACAGCGCCGTGGGAATCACATCCAGAACGTGTATAAAATTTAACGGCTTCCCTCCCCTCCCCCCCCTCTTCTCTCTCTCTCCTCCCCCCACTCTCTCTCTGTCTCCTCCCCCCCACTCTCTCTCCTCCGCCCACTCTCTCCTTCCACCCACTCTCTTTCTTTCCTCCCCCCCACTCTCTCTCTCTTTCCTTCCCCCACTCTCTCTCTCTCCTCCCTCTTTCTCGCTCGCTCTTACTTTCTCTCTCTCTCAAAATGTCAATAGGGCATAGGCATATCCATTCATAAATTCATATAGGGTGAATATCCTCATTGGTTTATGCACCTACATATTACGAAAAACATATAAATTAAGGTAAAGCAATCTGAGAACATGTTCTGTAGCGTCGGGGTACGGGGCCGTGGTCGTGGTCGTGGTCGTGGTCGTGGTCGTGGGGCAGCTGCTCTCGTCGCTGCCGTCGCCGCAGTCGTCGTGGCCGTTGCACTTGGACTCAGCCGAGATGCACCGCTCATTCCGGCACCGGAACTTGCCGTCCCTGCAGTGGGTGCAGATATAGACATACAGAGATACCCTTACACACACATATGTATATGTGCGTGTGTGTGTGGACATAGATATAGTTTGCATTGTTTGCAGATGAGAAGAATATCGAGGTACCTTCCCTGACAGAGATCCAAGCACTACAGGAGATCCGGAGAAATAGGACTAAACCACCATGCGACAGCAAATCGTTTGTGTATATCATATATATATATATATATATATATATATATATATATATATATATATATATATATATATGTATATATATATTTATAAATATATATATACTTATATTTATAAATATATATATACTTATATATACACATATATATTTATATATATATATACATACATATATACATATGCATTCACACACACACACACACACACACACACACACACACACACACACATATATATATGTGTGTGTGTGTGTGTGTGTGTGTGTGTGTGTGTGTGTGTGTGTGCGTGTGTGTGTGTGTGTGTGTGCACACACACACACACACACACACACACACACACACACACACACACACATATATATATATATATATATATATATATATATATATATATATATATAATGAGTCCGACTAATCCCCGCGAGGCTTCGGGACTCCAAAAGGCTGTCAAAAACGACCTACTTGACCTAATGATATTTTTGTATCCTATGACACAAAGTGCTCCCAACATGAGGAATCCCTACAGATAATTACAGATAATTATCTCTGTCAATAAACTGGAATCTTTCCAGAAAGTTTTCTTTCCTATAGCTACTGGCAGCATTACACTATTCATAACTAGTAATAACTGAATCTGAAAAGACGATAGACAGTGAACTGGGCCAAGGAGATTATCAAACATTTTTCGGGGGGCATAGAACAACGTTAAAAGTCTGAAGACCCTCGTCAACTCATTTTAACCCCCAACCTGCCTTGCGTTCGCCTTCAGGGTACTAGTCACACGCTCCCTCTCTCTCAAACAACTTTTTTGATTGGCTGAAAATGTCTCTATCAAATATTAAAGCAACGTGATGAAGTCTATGAACCGACCTTGGAAAGTGTATTTCGCATAAGAGAACACTATCTACAAGCCCACAACACTTCTCATTAGAATAAATGCACGTCTGTTATTCCATCAACGTACCTTCTTTGGCAACATTCCTGTTCTTCACACTGCTTGGTTTGAGTGTCGATCTCTCCACTGGGTTTCTGGCGCGTCCTGCTCCTCTGGCCTTCACCGCAGGTTGCGCTGCAGGTCGACCAGGCGCTCCAAGGGCCCCAGACATACTCGCAGTTGGGCTTGGAGCTCCAAGTGAGCTTGCCGCTCTCCTTCTGACATCTCACGGACGCAACCGTCGGCTTCTTGTTATTCCGGCAGTGGAGCGTGAGGTTCAGGCCCTCGTACGAGAGGGACTGGCTGCAGTGGTTTTCGACCAAGTCTTCGGCGTGCAGCTGTGGACAAGAAGTAGCCTCCCAGTGACGAACGTAGCCTTGCTGGCGATTGACTGCCGTGTCTTTAACTCTGTTCATTTGCTCTAAGGTTTCCAGGCTATTTGAAGAGTCTTGGCGACTACGCTTCCAGTTTAGGAATCTCAGCTGAGCTTCAGTAACTTCTTCGTCCAAAGTCAAAATATTTTTCATGAACCTAGAAATCTTTACACCATAACTCTCTGTGCAAGCTGCAGGCGTCTGTGATTTCTTAAATGAATTCATCAAATCATCTGAGGTTAAGATCCCGTCACCATAAATCATTT
>NC_091573.1:31290075-31291434 GCF_042767895.1 Penaeus vannamei
CTACAGTCAATATAATATTCACGGAATATAACTCCTTTGAGTTTCGATTTATATATGGTATATACAACATATAAAATTTTGTTTTTATGAAAGTTATAAGCTTTATATACACGAAGCTGAAGCCAACAGATTCTTGTCGGGACGCAGTGTTTACGACTGGAAATGGTGCAAATTTAAGTGGTGTTTGCATTTTGTTTGAGATTGTAAATTGTTTTTTCCTTGAAGTATTATTGAAAAGAAATATGAAAGTTGTAAGACCAATAAGCACCGGTGACTGTTGCTTGTTTAGCATTTTAACCTGTATTAATTAAAAATAATTTATTCTAACTGGCATCTGATATAACGCTCAGTGAAGGGCCCTGGGGAAGAAGCACTGTCAGGCATGCGCAAAAGCAAGGGGGCCGAGCTTATTCTCGACCAGGTGATGGGCTCCGCCTCTAGAAACGATGACGTCATGAACCCTTAAGGGCCGTCATCTCCTTTTTTTCCAAATCCCGGACGTCTCAGGTTTGGGAGTGACACAGTCACAGATTGCCACTGCCGGCCGCAAAAGGTGCGGCGAAACTGTCCTACACTTCAGTCTAGAAACAGCGCCATAGGAATCACATCCAGAACGTGTATAAAATTTATCGGCTTCCCTCCCCCCACCCCTCTTCTCTCTCTCTCCTCCCCCCCACTCTCTCTCTGTCTCCTCCCCCTCACTCTCTCTCCTCCGCCCACTCTCTCCTTCCACCCACTCTCTTTCTTTCCTCCCCCCCACTCTCTCTCTCTTTCCTTCCCCCACTCTCTCTCTCTCCTCCCTCTTTCTCGCTCGCTCTTACTTTCTCTCTCTCTCAAAATGTCAATAGCGCATAGGCATATCCATTCATAAATTCATATAGGGTGAATATCCTCATTGGTTTATGCACCTACATATTACGAAAAACATAAAAATTAAGGTAAAGCAATCTGAGAACATGTTCTGTAGCGTCGGGGTACGGGGCCGTGGTCGTGGTCGTGGTCGTGGTCGTGGTCGTGGGGCAGTTGCTCTCGTCGCTGCCGTCGCCGCAGTCGTCGTGGCCGTTGCACTTGGACTCAGCCGAGATGCACCGCTCATTCCGGCACCGGAACTTGCCGTCCCTGCAGTGGGTGCAGATATAGACATACATAGATACCCTTACACACACATATGTATATGTGCGTGTGTGTGTGGACACAGATATAGTTTGCATTGTTTGCAGATGAGAAGAATATCGAGGTACCTTCCCTGACAGAGATCCAAGCACTACAGGAGATCCGGAGAAATAGGACTAAACCACCATGCGACAGCAAATCGTTTGTGTATATCATATATATATATATATATATATATATATATAT
>NC_091573.1:31299434-31304434 GCF_042767895.1 Penaeus vannamei
ACGATTAGCGTCGAACCCCTAGGCATTTACTCCTAGTGACGTCATGCACAAGACGGACGAATTTGAGTCGCTGACGAGACTTTTACTTATATAGACCTTAGGTACCACACCCTCTTTCCATCCCCTCCTTATCCTTCCCCTCTCCCTCCTTCCTCCCGGCAACGGGTCTTTTCTTTTAACTTTACTTACTCCCTCAGTCCACACACACACTTCACAGGCCCTCTCCCCTGTGGTGTACAGAGAGAGATCACCCAATTGGCGAGGCATTATTGTCACCCACTTGGCGTGATCCTCCAGAGCAAAAGCCATCAGACTTGAGCTTGATTGATACTCTTTGACAACAAACTACACAGAGAGCTCCGCCAATTTCTCGTGGTTCGCCGCGACAATTGGCCAGGCCTTCTCTTGTGGTAAGTGCCCCACTACCGCTCCCTTAGAGTGCGAGGTTACAAACCAGCTATGGACCCTCTGGTCCTGGACATAGTTTATGGCTACGCACCAAGGGCGACTTTTCGGTACCTAACTCTTGCCCTCTCCTTCTGACTTCCTGGTGCAGCCTGGGCCTGCGGGAAACGTCGATTTCCAACATTCGCCTGGGCTGCAGTGACGTGATCACACCCCCCTTGTAGAAGGTTTGGGGTGCAGAGCGTTTACCACACCAAAACTCCGAGTTCAGCCCACCCAGGGGGATCTCCTGTCCTGTGGTGCTGAAGGGTCGAGTGTAGGGATCAGAGCTTTTTTTGAAGCCCTTCTTAAGACCTCACCCTGAGAGCAGGTATAAGGAAAATCCCCGAAAGGGAACCAATCTGTTTCCTACTCTCTCAATGACCACAAAATGAATCCGAACATGGTAGTCACCCTGGAGCCTTTCAAGGTTGCAGGGGGTCGAAAGAAAAACCAAAAGCAGACCGAACGTGTCCGGCCTGCTGAACCGAGCAAGGACAAGACAGAAACACCAAACACAAAGTCTGTCCATGCACACCAGACTGAGGGAAACCTGAACTCCCCTCAGAACTCCCTCAGTCAAGAAGGGGCTCCAGCTGAACCAGCCAAACCAGCTGCCCCCACTTCTAAAGGTCTTAAACCCCTGCAAAGGGGAGGCGTGAAGCGACGAAGGGTGGAAACTGACTCTGAAGAAGAGGCAGAGCACACCCCAAGTCGACTAACGCGGTTTAAGGTACCAAAAAAAACTGAAGACTTCGACAATGCATACCAGCTGGTAAGGGCATTGGAGAAGGAAAGAAACGTCAGACTCTCAATCCGAATCTCTAGAGAGGAGGGCATGATCATTGCCCCCAAAGACAAAGCCAACATGAACTTCCTGCAGGAGATCAAGGTGCTAAAAGACGGGAGAAAGGTGTGTATCTCACCACTGACCTCCCAAGAGAAAAAGTCCAAGATGGTGCTACTTGGCTTCCCACTAGGGTTCGACGTGGAGGTGATCACGTCTCTCCCATAAGTGGTGGAGGCTTCCCGCATGACCAAAGGGAAGTCTCCAACCAGGCAAGTCCTGGTTATCCTTAAGGGAGTCCCAATCACCACCCTTGAGCTGGGTAACTGGGGCTCATGCAAGCTCAGGACATATGTGCCAGAGCCCTTGAGGTGTTTCACGTGCCAGAAATTTGGGCATCACCAGGCCAACTGCAAGGCCAAAGCCAAATGTGGTGTATGCAGCGAGGCACACGAAACCGATTTGTGTATCAAGGCACACAAAGATGGCCAGAAGGACACAACAGCCAAGTGTCCAAACTGTGCCAAAAAGCATCATACCTGGAGCCTGGCTTGCTCTGTCAGGAAACAGGCAGTGATTAAAAAGCGGTAGCTAGCCAAAAAGCGTCCTGAATTTGTCCCTGCGCCCCCAGGCACCTACGTCTGGGGCAAAAACAAAAAAACAAAACAAAAAAGAAAAGACTCCCCGACCTCCTAAGAGGAAGGAGTCGCCCTGTAGTTTCTGCAGTAGCAACAGCCTTGGGGAGGACCAGTGAGGAGGCGGAGAAAGCAGTGCAGGTCGCAATGACGGCTATGACCCAAACTGTGGCAGCTCTGAAGGGAAGGAAGCTAGAAGCCTCCAAACCGATAACGAGCATTGCTCCCCTCCCTAAATCCTTGGATGGCAGGCTAGCTTCGGGAGAAGCATTACGTGAAACCCCAGCTAGTCTGTCAGGACAGGCTGAAACTGTGCAGCAGAAGCCCCCACTGCAGGCCGGGTCTGTACAGCCAAAGTCTCGTCCCCTGACCCGAGGTGGCACTTCCAACCTAGGCTCTACACCCCTCAGTAGAGCCTTAACCGGAGTGTCTGACTTAGAGGAAGTTGTATAATCCTCAATCAACGAGGATCTGTATTTATCTGATGCCAGCAGCACTGGGGCATCTGAAGCTGAAGCAAGTGACTCTGAGTAACCATCATGGCACACAATCTAAGCATTCTGCAGTGGAATATCTGTAGCTATAAAAGCAAGAACTCCTTTCTCCAGTCAGTTGTGCGAGCAAGGAGCATTGACATCGTCATGCTCCAGGAGACACTAACTATGGGATCTGTGTGCTTCTCAGGATATCATGCCTTCATCATTCCAAACCTGGATGGTGCTAGAGGCCTGATGACCCTGGTAAAAGAAGCTATCCTGTGCTCCTTAATAGCCAACCCGCCGCACTGTGGAGATGGTGTTGAATCTCTTGCTGTTGAGATTCAGCTACCTGGGGGCCCTATAAAAATATATAATATTTATAGCAAACCACTGTGTGAGAGCTTAGATCTGAACCAGGTCTGTGCTACTGCAGCACAAGACCGAGTGATCATAGGGGGAGACTTCAATGCACACATAGCCATGCTGAATCCCCGCAAAAGGCCGAACGCGGTAGGCATTCACATAGCAGAAGTGCTTGAGACATTCCCTGAGATCGCTCTTCTCAACACCAAAGAACCAACGCATGTGAAGGGAGGGGTCCTAGACCTCACCTTTGCCACGGCAACAATGGTGGAGAGAATTCGGTGGTGTGTCGATGATACAGTTACTAGTGATCACTACGGCATAGTCACCACACTAATGGATGCAGGTCCAGCCCAAAGACCACATCACATTCCTAAATGGAAAACAGACAAGGCCAACTGGTTTGCCTTCCAGGAAGGCTTGGCTCGACCAGGCAGCCTCACAAACCATCCCTATAACTCGCCCATGGTCCAGAACTCACAAAGACGCCTGGTACTATAATGACGAGATCAAAGAGGTCAACCACAGGGTTAATATGTGTAGAAAAAAATTCCGACGGCAAAGATCTCCCGACAATCTGGCCCTGTTGAGGGAAGCTGTCGTGGATGCCAAGGAAACTGCCAACTGAGTAAGGCAGGAAAATTGGCTGGAATGGTGCCAAACTTTTGGGCACCAGACCAGCCGTACAGAGTTGTGGAAACGGGTCAGGCGAGCGACAAGCCGCCAAGCCCCGAAATGCACTCATCATGACCCACAATCAGAGGCTAACAGATTGGTGCTTGAGTTCTCTGCCAGAACCAGCACCAACAATCTGCCTCCAATGATGAGAGAAAAACAACAAAACTTAAATCCAGAAAGACTTGCTCTCATAAGAGACAAGGCACTCGAAGCTGATGAAACGCATGCCTTGTTCTCTCTTAGGGAACTAAGAAAATCATACAAATCCAGTTCTGGGTCAGCACCGGGATATGATGGGATCTCTCACCCCATCATTTCGCATCTAGGCATTGCAGGAGAACTTGCATTCTTGCAGGTTATCAACAAATCCTGGCAAACAGCCACGGTGCCCCAGAGCTGGAAACAAGCCACAATAGTTCCCATCCCAAAACCAAAGGAGCCTGGCAAGTACCGTCCCATCTCTCTTCTCAGCTGCCTGGGTAAAACAGCTGAGAAGATGGTACTCAACAGGCTCCGATGGAAAACGGGTCCCCCCCCCCCCCCATGAACACCTGCACGGGTTCACAAGGGGTAAGAGCACTGCTCATAGCATTTCCACACTCTTAAGCACAATCTGCACCTCGCCCGCTGTGGTTGTCTTCCTTGACCTGGAGAAGGCTTTTGAACTGGCAAGTCCACTTGCCATTCAAGAGACCCTAATCCACAAAGGAGTCAAAGGCAGACTAATGGCCTGGATAGCTGACTATTTTCAAAATAGATCAGCAAATGTCAGATTTCAAGGCCACCTCTCACAGCACATGCCACTTGAAAATGGAACTCCTCAGGGAGGGGTTCTTAGTCCAGCCCTGTTTAATACCCTCATGTCCAACATACTCGACATTCACCTGCCAGAGGGATGCAAGATCATCTCTTATGCAGATGACTTGGCAATCATAGCCTCTGGCAATCACTGTCTTACTAGAGCTCAGCGTTGTCTGAACCTGGTGTCTGAAGAGTGTTGTAGGACGGGTCTAAAAATATCAGCAGCAAAATCCAAAGCAATGGCTCTAAGAACCAATGTCAGAAACAAAAAACTCACTATACAGGGTATGGATCTGGAATGGGTGAAGGACTATCTATACCTTGGTGTATGGATAGGACACACACTCACTTTCAAAAAGGAGATCCAATACCTGCTTGACAGAACCAAGGAAAGACTGTCAGTCATGAAAGTCATGACAGGGAGACACATAGGAGCAGGACACAAAGTACTAAGATCATTCTATGTACATGCTGTCCGTCCTATTATTGACTATGAATCTGTCGCCCTCATTGCTTCCAGCACAACATTAAAAGAAAAACTGGAAATAATACAAAACGAAGCAGCCAGGATAATTCTAGGTGCACCTAAGTCGACAAAGGTCATCAACCTCCTCATGGAAACTGATTTACCGTCCATGGACACTAGAATTGATCTAATGGCAGCACAGTTCCTTTCCAAGGTCCTGCAGGCACCCACAAACTCCTATTTAAGACAAAGAGTTCTCAGACGCCTACAAGATTACCAGTTGTTTGCGGACAATTCCTGGCTCACACATACAGCCAGAGTTTTGATACGCTTTCAGCTAAAAGATT
>NC_091573.1:31323014-31328014 GCF_042767895.1 Penaeus vannamei
CATGCCTCTCAATTACACACCAGTTGACAAGGAAGAGCTGTCAGAGAAAACCCAAATAAAAATCAATATTGCAAATGTTGTGTTTATTTGTCACTTTGAGTGTATTGGCCTATAAACTTTAAAAATCATTTTGAAACCAATTATATATCTTATTTGTATTGACAAATATATCTTTACCTGCATATCAGGGTTACCAACATTATCACAAATTATATGAATGTAATACTATAGCCATTGACTGGAGTTCTCAACGATTACATGTACATTATGATGTTAGATTTTGTACAAAATTAAAATACAAGTAATGTATTTACAAAACTCAACAGAAGTGCCGACATAATGGTTGATAAGTAAGTTACAGACATCTTTATCTGAAGTCTAGGCTCCATCCTCGCATTCTCATGGTTTGTGGTAATGGTGGAAACTGTAAGGTTTTATTTGCAGTGCCAAAAACTAATTAATTTCAAGTCAGTAGGCAGAGCAACAACACCTTAATAACACATGTAGTAGATTTAGTATTCATTTAAATTCTTGTTTCCTATTAAAAAGTAATCATGAAGAGTCTCTTAAGAGTGTAAGAATAAATGTAAGTCACGTAAAGAAATTCAAACGAATATTTATCCCCCATTTATCAATGATGCCTTCAATGTTAATTGTATTTCGTTTTATTGACTCATTTGAGCCTAGAAACAAACATTATACCTTTCTGTAAATCTTATACCATTTTTAAATGCATTTCATTATAAGAAATCTTTAAAAAAATCCTTAAATGGCTAAATGAAGTTACAAAATAAAATCCAAGTAGTAGCTGGCATTTTCCCTACACCTGCATGGGTAGAGCATAGACTTGCAATTACTTGAAATTTGGCCGCAAAAAAATTCCAAGAATTGCAAGAAATTGCAGATTAGGATGCAGCATTTGTATTTTTTTCTTTATTTTTTTTTTTGTAGCAAACATTTTAACAAATCTGCCACATAATATGAAAATTGTAGAGGGTGACTGCTAATTATTTTTACACAAATACCGGTTCCTTCATATAAAACATCAAAGTTAACAATAATTAGACTGATTCATGCATTTGACAGCTGTGTCTAACTCTTTGTTGGAAGTCACATGGATCTGGATTATACTTTAATGGGATATCAACTTTATTTCCTTGTATACAAAAGAAGCCTGAAGTTAAGCCTAAATAAACAGGTATCTATATGTGATCCAAGCCAAGTTGAACACAACTCCTGTTTTCCAACCACAGGTTTATGATCAAAGGGCTTTTCAGGAATATAACCATCCACAAACAATTACGGCAGGAAACAGAATAACAACAGCACACTATTTAGTAATCAGAGATATTGACAAAGAAGAATTTCTATGATCACTAATGTCACCAGTTCCCGTTGATATATTTATAAAAATATTCTATATGGTAGTAAAATGTCAATAACATTTTGTGTCCTAAAATACAAATCATTTGCGTGATCATTCACTCATGCTATTTCTATCTTACAAGATTTCTTTATACATCTAAGACATTAAGTACATTACCTACCTATAATGAAATTGAGTAATAATAAATGTAAAAAAATATATATATATAAAAAATTTAAACTTCCTATTCCTTTCTTAGTAATATGGCAAATGTCATTTGAAGAATTACTTTCATTATTCTTTAAAGTCTACTGCAGTTCACAGGACTTCAAGATTTACCTTATTTCAAGGCTATATCCATATCAAACTTTTCTCCATCCTGGAATGCCACCGAATCAGATATTCATTTCCTCTGTGTGTTCTTTCAAGGATGGCTCCACGACGAATATGATCCTTCCCATAATTTTTTCAAGTCTCTGGAAAGCAAAATGATACTTTATTAATCTTAGTGAAATATTTTCTGCAATCTAATTTGTTTATCATAACTCATTTATCAAGTTAAGGACTGCAAGTGATAGTTTTAGCTTAATTAAAGGGGAGTGTTAGTTGATGATTTAACAAGTAGAATAGTAAGATGCTGAAAGGGGCAAAGGAGGAGGGGGGAGAGGGTAAGTTAATAGGCTAAGGTAGGGATTAACATGGATGGTTAGATTAAAGTTGTCAAAGGAAGAAGTGTGGGATTCTGCATGGATGTCTGATGAGTAAAATTAACCAAAGGTGGAAGGGGGAATTCATGGGCAAATAGATCTCAGTTTCAGGAGAAAAGTTGGAAGTGGGAGAATTCAGGGAAGGAAGATGTTGTGACAAAGAGTCACATGTGCATCCAGGGGGAAGTGGAAAGGATAATAGGGAAGAAAGAGGAATGATGCAGATGAAGCTAGGGGGCATGGGATGTGTTGGGAGGGAGCGGGAGGAATGGGCGAAGGGCTATATGAGTGAGAGGATAGATGTTGCCAGATACGTAAGTATAAAGGGAATGGGAGCAGGGAGATTGGAGGATGGATGAGGTGTAGGCATATTATCTTGGGTCATGATTTGAGAGTTTTCAATATTTTCAAGAGTTTCTGAAGTGGAGTTGGTTGAAAGGTCTGAGAAACAAAGGTGTTCTTATGAGGGTGAGATGAGTGGAATGTTTAGCTTGTCTTGTGCAATGAGTTAAGCAAAGGAGAAGGGGGGGAACGTACCATGGAAGTAAAGACTGGAGTGTCTGGAATAGTGATAGAGATTGGGGTGTCTGGGTTAAGAATGGCAAAAGTATGTGACTGGGAGATGGAGGGAGTAGAATTGAGACAAGAAGAAATACAACGGACATAGGCTGGAGGAGCACATATACACATTAAATTATCATACAAAATATTAGATAAATTCTTTTAATGGAATAACAACAGAAATGTTTATTTCCATAAATACTGATTTTCATTCATCTTTCGAATGGCTGTTTTTACTCTGTGTGTGTGTGTGTGTGTGTGTGTGTGTGTGTGTGTGTGTGTGTGTGTGTGTGTGTGTGTGTGTGTGTGTGTGTGTGTGTGTGTGTGTGTGTGTGTGTGTGTGTGTGTGTGTGTGTGTGTGTGTGTTTTTTGGGTGTTTTACAACTTATCATATTAGTCTTCCTTCTCAGAGCTTTGTTTTCAAAAGAAAGAAAAAGCACAGATTAGTCCAATATCTTTTGGCTTAGTTTACACACTATAAAAGGTGTGTGAAGTGTAGCACTGGAAAACTTTTCAGGAGTAGACCAGCAGATGGAACAGAAGATTGCCAAGAAAGGAATGCAGAAGAAATTAGTCACAGATATTGAATACAATGGTTGAGGCCATTAGAAATTATAAATAGTAACAGAAAAGTTTAATTGTTCTTTACCTATATCCCACCCTTTAACCCCTTATTGACAGGTACTGCTTAAGGCTATCATGACATTATGATGTATAACGTATAAACACATCATGACTTGCTCTAGCAAGCAAGCGTTTGGGCCAGCTGTACACAGTACATGCCATGCCAGAAAGGCTAGACTCCTGCATAGAGATTACATCACAGAAAATTCTAGCTCATGACAGAGTTAAATTAACACTAGCTTATTCATGATTTATTTGATATATTATTTCTAATTTTTTTGCTTGCTTGCTTTACATGTCTTTCCATGGTAGTAACATTTGTAAAAAGTTAGAAAAAGTGAAAAAATAAAAATAAAACTTGTCCACCATTTTTTGATACCAACTCTCCTAAAACTGTAACAAGGGGAAGACGGGGAAGGGATGGAATTGTTTTCTGAAGGATGAACTCAAGAAGTCTGTACGTAATGCTCCTGATAAAGTGTGATAATTTTATGAGATTCAAGTTTCAAATTTGTTACTTTCATCAGAAATAAACTGAAAGTGAATGAGATTTTTTTTCTTCAAAAATGAAAATCTAGTTTTGAGGGCATTTGATGTTTATGTTAAGCAAAAGTAAATAAAACAAATCATTTGGCTTTCAGTCAAAAACCCATAAAAATCACTTCAAGTCCTTGATAATTTTTTGGGCTGATTAAATTCCTTCTCTTTCTTTTCTCATCTTTTGAAAGCATGCAAATCAATACTGAACTTTATTAAATTAGTTTACTGATCGGTTATAACAAAACACTTGGCTTGAGTATAATTTTTCTTATTGGTCTTACAATCAGGAATGAAACTACTAATTCCACAATTCTAACTACTTTTCCATTACACCCCAATTCAGTTCAGTTCTTTTCTGTGGCTCACTTCATGACCCAGTCCGTTTCTACTATTACAGGTAACTCATTGGATCATTATAAATACCTTTTATAGTGGAGGCCAGAATCTTCAATACACTCTAGCCCCCATAAAGTAAGTAAAAAGGCATAAGAACTTAGTGATCTGTTGACTCCATCTGAGGAAGAATGTTTGTGCACACTCCAGGAGGTCCTGTAGCAGTGTGGTATTTTGTGCTTTGCAATTGGCACTTGTTATGGCCAATGGTGGCTATTATCTGTTATGGGGAGAGGTTGCTTATTCTCATTCTTTGAAGAATGACCTTGGTCCCTCCTGAGATCATCTGCAGTCAACCTGCTTAACTGTACTGACCTGTTCCATGGAAGTAGTTGCATTATGTCAGCAAGCCACATCTCATCTCTAGCTTCACCAGATTCTCAATGTTCTACTGTCTACTAATATAAATTTTGTGCTTATTCTTGCACACTTAATATCCTTTTTCTTCATATGGTCACTTTAATAATCAACTGATGATTCATAATCTGAACACAAGACATTAGGATTAAACACTAATGATCTTGTGACTATGAATCTCCCGTGAGAAAACACAATTAATGTTATATATAATAATGTCATATTAAAGAGACCTTAAACCTCACAGCTCCTTCAAAAAGCAATGGGTATCTTGGCTGTTATATCTAAAGAATACAAGATTGTCTTCCATGGTATTCATAGACCTACTGGCTGAGGGGGGATGATTTTACTAAATGCAATGTCTGCAGTACAGGTGTGGGGATGCCTTCCTGCTACTACTACTACATCACTGACATCATAATTACTGCCAGTACTATACTATAGCCACCATG
>NC_091573.1:31345514-31348014 GCF_042767895.1 Penaeus vannamei
ATCTTTTGAAAAGTGACATATTCTGCTCTTTTTTTTCCTTTCAGAAAAATTGAAAACTATGAAGCTCCACAAGAGAAAATAAATAAGTAATTTGTAAAAATATTAAGAAAGTGCCCACATTAATCCTTTGAACTATTTTTAGAATTATTTTTTTAAATCAAATTCTCAAAAATTTGTCAGAAAATGGAATCACACACAAAAAAAAGTTCAATATGGGTTCCTATGTTTCTGTAAATTTCTATAGGTATCAGAAAGGTACCCCCCCACACACACACACAAACAATAATAAAAAACAAAAGGGTGTTACTGGGCTTCTCTGAACTAAGAATATGAAAACCTCATGACAAGCCCCAAGGGAATGGGATGAACACAAAGCAAGGGCAAAAAATGCATTCCGAGGGGCACCCTTACTTCTCTTAATTCATTTGCTTAGTAATGTTGTGACACCATTCAGAGTATACTTCTCTAGTACCTATAGCAACCTCTACTCCATAGCTATTTGCTGTCTTTCAATAAGTGATTTTTAACATGTTCACTGAATTAAGGTGAAAAGTTCATACCTGACAGATTCACTACTCTGTCTTATAATTACTTAGCATTCATGCAACAGAGGATTTCTAATTCATGTCCAATGATTTGTAAATAACGCTAAAATGCAGCCAAAAGGAAGATTATGATGGAAATAAGCCATGCACTACAAAGCCTTAGCTTAAGTTGAGGAATACAAATGAAAAATACAAATTAAAAATAACAATAATTATTAGAAGAGGGTCTTACTCTGGGAAATATTCAGCTTTGGGTCTTGGTGCTGGCCTGCCTTGTGCCACCCATTTATGGGGAAAATAAGCTTTGCCTGAAAAGCACTCTAAAGTTTAGGGTAAGTTCTCATATGTTCAATGAAATACAAAATGCTTCCAGCAGTTTTGACTGACTATAAATTTCTTAAATCCTTCAGTAAAATATTTATTTCCCTTTAATTTCTTTATCTTAAATATATTACACTAATATTTGCTACACAATATGACTTCCACTATTTCTTTGGGATGATGGTTTGCAAATTACATATATGAAATTCAAATAGTCATTCATAAACCAATTCATTATTTTGTTGAAGTCTTGGTAATTATCTTTGCAATTTAACAATATGGGAAGGATACAGGAACATTTAGGAATATTGTGTGGCTGTTTCTATACTTGGAATCAGGCTGACGTAATCATCTCGTCTTAAAAATATTGGGTAACAGAAGTGACAGGAGTATTGGGTAGCATGGGTGACAGGAGTGATTTGCCACTGCATAAAGCTCTTAGAGGAAAGTTAGACTCAGTGGTCATTTAGAAAGGAGCTCTTGCATTTTTTCCATAAGTAAACAAGTGTGGAATGTATCATCCATGAGCCTTGACTGGAAGAACGCCAGCTCCAAAGAGGACAATATTTTCAATTTCAAGATCCTACTCCTGCCAGCCATGACCAGTGAAATAGTGTACTGCATAAAATTGAATAAAATACATAAAAAAATCACACAAATAATATATATGTTATTGTTATTATCATTGTACAGAGTTGTAGATTGGACAGTTATAATAAAAAGTCTGTGCAAGAAAAAGAGTATATTGCCATCTTGATACAGCATATCAAATACCAAAAATTGACCATAGAAAAGGGCAAAAAAAAAGCATTTTTAGGAAAAAAAGGAGATAATAATATTACAAAGGAGAGATAAGGAATCTTGACACTGCACATGAGTGTTTATGTGAGCCAGGCCTACAAGTCACAGACGAGGGAGAGTTAGCACTCAAGTATGCCTATTGCCCAAATTTTCGGCAAGCATGGTCAGCAAGGCACCTGGATCCAATGGGTTACCAAGAGCAACGCACCTATTTATGCACACAATAACATTAATAAATATAAATATAGCAAGATAACTAAAAGTTTGCATCCCAATTTTTTGGCCAAACATAAAATAAATTATAGGGCAAAGCTTTTCTTTAGTATTCTGCTATATTTTGGAGATTGTTTTTGTACTTTATATCTCCACACTGTTTATGGAATTAGATCTAATATTTCATGTTATTGGCTCAATTTTCTGTGCACTAATTCAAGGACTACAGTTGAAGCACTTGCAAACTACAACTAAGGTTATGCTGCAAGTTGTTTGCTAAAAGGTCTGGGAGTTCTATTTGACAAAACCTTAAAATATCTTCATCGATTAGACAGAAGAAATGTAATGCCTAAGCAACGAATGATAAACCGGCATTTGCAGTAGGAGCAACTGTATGCAGTATGTGATTATCAGTTGTCAGATTTTTTGTTTCTTATCATTAACCCACTCGGTAGGGAGATAATCAGACCACACTGACCACAATGCCATACTTAATCTCAAGGGTGTCTGCCTGCAAAGTTGAGTGTGGGGTAATGTTTTTTCCCTCTTATCTCTGGTTCTAGACAAGCTTATTATCCATTCTCAATAGAAGCATCAATGAATGAGGGTTCAGACTGACT
>NC_091573.1:31375514-31380514 GCF_042767895.1 Penaeus vannamei
TTCCTCAGGTCGCTGCCCATGCTCCTCCACGCCTTGGCCCCTTCGCTCCCCTCGGCCGCCCCCGCCTCCGACTGGGTGCTGACGGCGGACTGCTCTGCTTCGTGAAGGCGGTCGTGACACTCCGGAGCGATCTCGCCGCGACTCTCCGCCGATTCCAGCCTCGCTCGGGCTTCCGGCGTCGGGCAGCTCGTCCTTTTCTCGCCGCCACATCTGCTCGTGCTTGTACTGGGCTCCGCCGCGCAGGACGGCTGGACGGGCGTGGGGATGGCGGTGGGCTGGGCATGAGACGTCGTGGCGCCGGGAGCGACGCCCTTTTCGGGTTCACACGGAAAGAGGAAGTGGTGGGAGTGTGCCCGCCGAAGGGGCGACGGCGGCGGGGCGTCACCCAGCATCATCTCGGACAGGGACGCGCCTGGAGAGGACAACGAAGAAGGGTTGTAGCGCAGCCGTTGCAGCACGAGCACAAAATTTGATTATTTACATACAAGTACGAATGAAAGTGTCAAAACGGAACGAAATACATGACTACAATTGTGCATTTCGATTTACTGATATACAATGTTTGACAACTGGAATGTGGAATG
The DNA here is from genome assembly GCF_042767895.1 of Penaeus vannamei. Lineage (NCBI taxonomy): Eukaryota > Metazoa > Arthropoda > Malacostraca > Decapoda > Penaeidae > Penaeus > Penaeus vannamei. The sequence continues at coordinate 31,376,099 of NC_091573.1, forward strand.
CAGTTGATGGTCTCCATGCATGATATTTACATAGGTAAAGTGAGATAAGGTAAAAAATTCCTTTCGTTTCAATTTGTGCAGATCGTTAACTGGTTCCAGTGTATTCCACAAAGTATAAAAAATAAATACAAAAAACAGTCCAGAATGACATAACTGACATTCTACGGGTACTTACCAAGTCTGAGATTCTGCCATTCCACCGTCGAAGAATTGTAAGCGCCAATCCTACAACACTTCACGTCCCCGCTGCCCATATCAATGGCTCGACCGAACGGCACTGCTCCAACTTGTAAGATCACACTGATCATATTCACGTTTGCACAAAATGCACAGTTCGCAGCACAGTACTTTACTTCACGTCTTATTCGATGTACATCCAGGGTCTCACTGATCCTGTCGGTCACTGGGTAACAGGTTATTGCTCGGTCGGGCCCGACAAACAAGTGCGCGGGGTTCTGGCCAATCAGAGTCTGGTATTCTTGCCATTTAATTATTGCGTTTATTTTTTGTGTAATTCCATTCCTTTGTTTTTAATTTTTCGACATTTGGTTAAGGCAATAATATGTTTATTAGTTATTCTATCTGGGAATATATAAGATACAAAATATCTATAGTGAAATATAATTCAATTAATATAAACAGAGGCGGAGCTGATATCATAAGCTCCGCCCCCGACATCCCGGTGAACCAATAGCAGGCGGCCGTCCGCACGTGGTGACGCTCACGACAAAGGGCTAGTAAACAAATCTGTTTTGACGAGGGAGGGGGGGGGATGGGGATATTTTATCTTAGATATCGACTCGGTTTCCGATATCATTTTGTAGCACCAATGTCACCATTTAAGTTTCTCGAGTTTCAATCTTGATTATTAATAATAGCAATATTCCCATGTGTTTTACTCTAATATATAAAAAAGTTTTGATTAAATGTCTTCTGGCCAATCAGACTGACACCGCATTATTTTCTCCATTAATGCACAATTTCACTGAAGTGCAAAACAGTCATTTTTGCCTTTTAAATGTTCGAAATTGATATTTCATCCTTGTGGAGGAATCGAACTGGGTTCGAGAGAATTACACTTAATTGTTCATCACAACCTTTCACCTCTTCATTATGACCTGAGACAGTAGTCTGAAATCAAGTAATTACGTCCTAATTGCTGGCCATAACACCCATCACTCCACCTGTGACCTCGCCTCTTCGGTGATGACCTGAGCTCACGAGTGACTTTCTGGCGTGATAACCTGTCCTGGTCTCAAAGTCCCGATGAAGTCCAGGGACTCGGGCAGGTTAGTGACACATGCGCATAATGTATACGCAATTACAGTGGTACATTTACGTGGACGGATTTTTTTTTCTGGCAATACATGCGTAGTATCCAGTATTTTGTGAATGAAATGCTCTTGTTTGTATGGACGTCTGTGATTGGCGCCTGTTATTTCGCAAATATATTCACTGGCAACTAGTATCAGTTATTGGAATTCTGTTAAAAAGTTTGGAAACATTTAAAAGTTTTGCCCAATATCAATATTATTGCTTGAAATATGTTGTGTTTTCCTTTAAAAAACAAACATTGGTAATAGTATAACTGGAAACTTTAGCACAATCACGATAGCCAAACATCGGTGAGAATATTTAATATCAAATCATTTTAAAGCAAAAATGCGCCTGTAAAAACATATTTAAGAGTTTTCGTTAGATTTACAAACGTAAAACACATTAGTTTAAGGTGAAATACGAATCACATGCCGTATCATTCTTATATGTAGATCTCACCTGATTCATTGTCTTTGCGCGACTTCCTTATGGAATTTACAAATGACAAATTACCCAATTGCTTGATGGGTTGTTTATGCACACTCGAGTGACATGGAGTGATCCCTTAAATATTTGTAGAGAACATTAGGTCGTCAGAGATAGCGTAAAGGAGACTTTATTAAGCATATTCCAAGTCGATTTTCATGTTTAAAAATGTGTAACAAAAAGCATTGCCATGTATCCAATAGTCTCTCTCTCATATATATATATATATATATATATATATATATATATATATATATATATATATATATATAGAGAGAGAGAGAGAGAGAGAGAGAGAGAGAGAGAGAGAGAGAGAGAGAGAGAGAGAGAGAGAGAGAGAGAGGAGGAACGTCCTGAACAACCCGGTAAGTGCAACTAAAGATTACTAAACATTCAACTATAGCTTAAAAGGTTTACTATTTAAGAAGAACACTACACTTTTCGAAACTCTGAATTTTTGGGGAAGCAATAGGAATATGTATAAATTTTATGCCTAACATATTTAAACACACACACACAGATATATGTATATATATATATATATATATATATATATATATATATATATATATATACATATATAAGTATTTCCTTTTAAATGACTCTCTGGACTGTTTGAATATTTTTCAATTATAGTAAAAATTGAGTACTGGAAACCTTGCCGCGCCGACCTAAGGTCTGAAAGGCAGAGAATACCTCGAAATGAAATAAAATCAGAGGTGAAATTGCACTTTTATATGAATATGCATATCCATATAGATATTGATATAGATAAATAAAGATATATGCAATTATATACACGTTTATTTAGACATGTATACATATGTACACATATACAATGTATGTATGTATACATATATAGATAGATAGATAGACAGATAGATATATGTGCATATATATGTATATGTATATGTATATATATATATATATATATATATATATATATATATATATATGTATATGCGCGCGCGTGTGTGTGTGTATGTATATATATACATATATATATATATATATATATATATATATATATATATATATATATACATATATATACATATATATATACATATATACATATATATATATATATATATATACATATATATAAGCACATATATCTATGTGCATATATATATGTGTGTGTCCGTGTGTGTGTGTATGTGATATATATATATATATATATATATATATATATATATATATATATATATATATATATATATATATATATATATATATGTATGTATGTATGTATATATATACATATATACATATACATATATGTATATATATATATATATATATATATATATATATATATATATCATATACATATATCATACACATATTTATGTATATATACATATATATACCTATTTATGCACACACACACACACACGCATATATATGTACATAAATATATATATATATATATATATATATATATATATATATATATATATATATATATATATATATATATAAACGCACATACATATATTCACATACACTTGTACAATGTGTGCATACATGTATATGTTCAACGCCGTTAAATGTGACGTCCCAACTCGTGAGAGATTTTCATCAGTAAAAACAAAATGGAACTGTTTACAAGGAGCTCTTGACGAGGTCACGGTGTCAGTTCTGCGTCGATCCGTTCCTAGAGATTAAATTCTAATCTTGCGTATTATTGCGAACGTGTTCATATACGGCCGGTTTGTAATAATTATTTGAGGCCCGACCCGATGAATCTTCTTAAATACAGACATGCATGCACGCATAAACAAATGAATATCTCTCTATTTATCTGATTTACCTTTTATCATTTTGCCCGGTTGATATGCATGTCTAGACTGATAGATACCCATCTATTTCCTCATTTGTGCATATCAGTTAACGAATATTCGCACAATTTTAACAAACCGGCCGATAAACTGGGTGACCGCTAAATAGGAAAGATCTGTACAGACATGTGTGTACCGAACGTCGGAACCGAAGGCGGAGGGAAGAGGCGGAGGGAAGAGGCGGTGGGAAGAGGCGGAGGGAAGAGGCGAAGGGAAGAGGCGGAGGGAAGAGGCGGTGGGAAGAGGCGGAGGGAAGAGGCGGTGGGAAGAGGCGGAGGGAAGAGGCGGAGGGAAGAGGCGGTGGGAAGAGGCGGAGGGAAGAGGCGGAGGGAAGAGGCGGTGGGAAGAGGCGGAGGGAAGAGGCGGAGGGAAGAGGCGGTGGGAAGAGGCGGAGGGAGGAGGCGGTGGGAAGAGGCGGAGGGAAGAGGCGGTGGGAAGAGGCGGAGGGCAGAGGCGGAGGGAAGAGGCGGTGGGAAGAGGCGGAGGGAAGAGGCGGAGGGCAGAGGCGGAGGGAAGAGGCGGTGGGAAGAGGCGGTGGGAAGAGGCGGAGGGAAGAGGCGGTGGGAAGAGGCGGAGGGAAGAGGCGGTGGGAAGAGGCGGAGGGAAGAGGCGGTGGGAAGAGACGGAGGGAAGAGGCGGAGGGAAGAGGCGGTGGGAAGAGGTGGAGGGAAGAGGCGGTGGGAAGAGGCGGAGGGAAGAGGCGGTGGGAAGAGGCGGAGGGAAGAGGCGGTGGGAAGAGGCGGAGGGAAGAGGCGGTGGGAAGAGGCGG
>NC_091573.1:31398014-31408014 GCF_042767895.1 Penaeus vannamei
AAGGGGAAGCAGGGACGGGAAGGGGAAGCAGGGCAGGGAAGGGAAGGGGAAGCAGGGAAGGGAAGGGGAAGCAGGGAAGGGGAAGCAGGGCAGGGAAGGGGAAGCAGGGCAGGGAAGGGGAAGCAGGGAAGGGAAGGGGAAGCAGGGCAGGGAAGGGGAAGCAGGGAAGGGAAGGGGAAGCAGGGAAGGGAAGGGGGAGCAGGGCAGGGAAGGGGAAGCAGGGATGGGGGAGGGCAGGGAAGGGGAAGCAGGGATGGGGGGGGCAGGGAAGGGGGGGAATGGAGCCAGCCAAGCGACGGAAACGGACATGTCGGAGCTTGACGTCCCTGCTAGGAGTAGATTATTATTATTATTACTATTACTATTACTATTACTATTACTATTGTTATTGTTATTGTTATTGTTATTGTTATTGTTATTGTTATTGTTATTGTTATTGTTATTGTTATTGTTATTGTTATTGTTATTATTATTATTATTGTTATTATTATTATTATTATTATTATTATTATTATTATTATTATTACTATTATTATTATTATTACAGATGTTAGCTTTATGGTTGGTAATGAAGATGATGGTGATTTTGATAATTATGAAAATATAATCAGATAGGAGTAAGAACAACTGTAATGATAATGGTAATGATAATAATAATGATAGTTTTGATTAGAAGAGTAATAATGATGGTAATAATAGTAATAATGATGAAAATAATAGTAATAATGATGGAAATGAGGATAATAATGATAATATGATTATCGTTTTCATTAGTGTTAACATTATCATAATTGTTAATATCATCATCATTGTTATTGTTATTTTTGTTATTATTATGATCATTATTATTATAACTATTATTATTACTATTATTACTGCAACTATTATTATTATTATTATCAATATCATTGTTCTTATTCTTATTATCCTTATTATTATTATTATTATCAGTATTTTTCATTATTATCAGTATTTTTTATTAGTATCAATATTATTATTATTATTATTATTATTATTATTATTATTATTATTATTATTATTATATTTGTTATCAACATTATCATTGTTGTTATCAGCTATTATTATTGTTATAACTATTGTCAATATTATTACTGTTGAGCTCGATATTGATTCGACACTTAAAAAAGATGCATTGTCTATAGTTACATACATATATGGACCTCGCTGAAAAATTTCTTAACGTATTTTCATTTTGGAGGTATATCAACATAGCAAAATTTAGTGTTGTAACAAATAGACTAAATTATGATCTATAAATGGTTGGTTGGTTTAAATGTTAACAATGCACTGGAGGGGGGAAGGGTGGGTGGGTGGTGGGGGGGGGGGGGTAACAGGCAGTTTCGGCCTCGCGGTTCCTCGTCAGACGAGTCCTGACTTTCGCAATGATCACAAATGTAATTGCTCGGTATTAAAACGTTTTGCCCGAAAATTAAGGGGGCCGTCGCAACGAAAAAATTCAAAAATTCTCGAATTAAAAAAAAAAAATCTGTAATCTAGTGGGCTTTGGCAATCTCTTGACGTACTATTTTTTGCTAAATATGTAAAATTAAAGGAGTTATGACTAAATCTCTGACCGCCCCCCGCTCCGATGTTTACATTGTCGCGTCCGTGAAAATTTACTCAACAAATTTGTTTGTTTCTTTTGTATTTTCTTCGGTTTATTTTGGAATTCTCTGGTAGCGAGCTGGCAACTCTGTTTACCAATCAGCTGATCGCGAAGACTGCGGCTCTGGGAGACAAAACTCCACCAGAAAATCAGAGATACGGTTGCCAGCTCCTAGCTCCATGACACCATACCGCAGACGTACGGCCTCATCGCACAGTAAGGGTACACTATTAATTGTATAAGTATGTTTAGTATATAATAGACGTAATATGATAGGAAATACTTCTAAATCACAGCAGTTGTTTATACATTTAAATACCTCACGTCGTCAGGTTAGGCCTTACAAACCATGTGCTCCAACGGGAATTTCTACAATCATTTGCAGTTATTACCATTAGTACTTTGCAAAAGGGGGGGACCATGTACCAGCTACACTTCAGAATACCATGTGAACGCAATAGAATGCAGCAAGATTGCCACAGAGATTAGAATTCTAAAAAAAGAAGAAATAAAATCGAGGCAAATCCAAAATTTTGGAGACCGTTATCTCAAAACTACTTTTGTCAACATTTGTCAGCATATTTAAAATTCATCCATAAATGATTGGGCGATTCTAATGGGGTTTGGATCACTTAAAAGCTGAATATATTTGCGGTGATTTTCTTAAAGAAACTTTTCTTTTTAGTTAATAGTAGTCCATATTATCATATCGTGGTGTTCATAAGACTAGACATTTAGAAAAAAAAATCTCACTAAACTAAAACGAAATTTAAAACTCCGGTTTTTGCAAATTTTAGGTATTGCTTTAGCCTATAGGTGGTAATTTTTTCAACAAATTTGTTCAATGGATAAATGCCATTTTTAAGAGGCTGTGATTGTTCAAAAACTTTTTTTCGTTAATAACTTTATTATTTATTAGCCAAGTGATACGAAACTTGGTGGTGGTTATCACTTTATATATATGTATAACTTATTAAAAAATCACGAGTATCCGATCGTAACTGACGAACTTTAGGCATCTTTTCCAGAGGTTACGGGAAACGCGACACCTCTTGCGCGACAGGAATCGAGCAGACGGTGAACTTTAAATGAGTTGCCAGATGCATTCCTCCTACTTTGGATATTTCATGCATATTCGTACTTGTACTGGATATCTATAACACAGCACTGCCCACCATAAGATATCAAAAGCCATCTTGGATATCTTATTCCAAAATATTGTTTACCTGTTGGAAAAATAACCAGTACAGCAAAATAGCAAGCTGTCAACCGCGATCATTCCCATTACGTCACAGAAATGGACGGAGCTTAGAGGTCTGTCTCGCCTCCGATCACGAGACACTTTGTGTCGCGGAGCGTTTCGCGACACTGGATAAGTCAAAATTGAGTTTTCTGAGGGTTTCCTTATGATCCAAAACACGGGTGGTTGCAGGACTACCCAAGATGTAATAAAGTTGATTAAGCTTCAAGGTCATGTCGTGGGAGAAAAATTATGAAAGAATTGTGTAGTCTTTACTATACACCCCTTGTAATGTTTACATGTAGAACCCTGCGTGCACATGGTGTGAGGTAAAACATTTGCCGTGATATGTCTTTGTGTTATTAATCATACGAACTTCACGGAACTTTACAGTGTGCGTTACACTTTTGATACAAAAAGTCATAGTTGTGATGTTAGATGTACAAACCGCAAGGTTGGAAAAATTCTTCGTTGATTTTTTGTGGTTTGCCAAAAGGGAAAACAACCGAAAAGTGGAGGGAAGCTTCGACACACGAAATTCGAAGAGAAGACTGTATGACTTGGACCTATTGCTCTCCATTGCTTATATTGATAGAAGTGGTGTCAAAAAGACCGGTGATGGGCCCTGGTATGCGCTTCCTCCCATCTTCATCACCACTGTCCTGCCACATTGGGAAAGGCTAGATCAGTAGCAAGTCAAGGTGTCGTGGCGTCTGTTCTGATGATTGTTCAATGAAAATATATCCATTAAAACCAATATTTTCCATCCTTTTTGAGAATTGAAGAGACCAAAATGATCGACCATATTCACAAAGCATCCGTAACCTTTGTGACATCAAAATAAAACCCATGTGCTTTTTTTTCCAAAAATAGAATCAGACAGTGTGACACCTCCTCGAGTTGCTACTGATCTAGCCTTTCCCCTGCTACATTATTATCAATGACATCGCCATTCTCCATATCTACATAATATGTCAGATCTAAGCTCGTAAACACTGGTGCCTGTGGATAAATTTCATATGATTTTTGCATCTTTTCATGAGAGATACGGCTTATTCCAGAAGTCTTACAGCGGAGGTATTTTTATTTATTGGGAGGAAACCGTGTTTTTTTTTTTTTTTTTTTTTTTTTTTTTTTTTTTTTTTTTTTTTTTTTTTTTTTTTTTTTTGTCTGGAGATATATATTGCGCTGAATGTCATTACCTGGATAAAGGATCTTATACAGTATTGTTATTGTTACTGTTATTATCATTATCATTATAGTTCTTATTATTGTTACTGTTATTATATTTCTGACCATCGTTATCATGTTTGTTATTATTATTATGATCATTCTTATTACTATTATCTTATTATTTTCAATATTATTGATAGTATTATCATCATTACTTATTAATGATCATGATATAATTGTTAGTAGTATTAGTATTATAATTGTTATTATTATTGTTATCATTTTTACTTCTATTATTATTGTTATCATCATCATCATCATCATTATCATTATTTGTAGTCGTAGTAGTATTGCTATTATTTTTTTTCTTCAGTTATTGTCATTATAATAACTGTGATCATTATTATGAGCACTATTGTTATTGTTGTTGTTATTATTATCATTATCAACATTATATTATTATTATTATTGTTATTATTATTACTACTAATATCATCATCATTATCATTATCATCATTGATATTGTTATAATTGTTATTACTATTATTATTATTATTATTATTGTTGTTGTTATCATTGATATTATTTTTCTTATTGTTATTGTTATTATTATAATTATTATTGATATCATTTGATGATGATAATGATAATGATGATGATTATGATGACGAATTATATTCTTATCACTGACATTATACCCATTACCATGATCATTGTTATCATCTTCATTATTATTGATGTTACTGTTATTAGTTATCTTTTTTATAGGTATTATGATTTTTATTGTTACTATTATAATTATTGTTATTAACATCATCATCATTATTATTATCCGGACATTTCTGATGGGTTCATTGCGTGGGAAGCGCAGTCGTATCCAGAAAAAGGAACACCAGGGATAGGATCATCATATTTATTGGGCGACGTTTCGGATTGATAAACTTAAATCCATTCTCAAGCCAATCTAATGGGAGAAAGTACACTATAAGGAAACTATAAGATAACATGAATATCCTAAGGGGGCGTTGCAGAATTAGATAACTTGAAATAAACTAATAAAACGTTTCATAATAATAATAATTATTATTGTTGTTGTTGTTATCATTATTATTATTACTATTATTATTATTATTATCCTTATAATAATAATAATGATAATAAGAATAATAGTAATAATAATAATGATAATGGTTATTATTATTATTGTTACTATTACTATTATTATTATTATTATTATTATTATTATTATTATTATTATTATTATTACTGTCATTATTATTATTACCATTATCATTATTGTTAATAGTACTATTATCATTATCATGATTATTATTATTATTATTATTGTTATTATTATTTATTTTTAATTGTTACCATTATTATTATCACTGTTACTGTTATTATTATTATTATTATAATCATCATTAGTATTATTATCATTATTATATTTATTCATATTATCATTGATGCTATGATTATTACTTATGATTATTTTTACTATCATCATTATTATTTTCATTATTGTCTATGTTATTACCATCTTTTTTTTCTTTTATCATTATCACCTTCGCTTTCATTATTGTTGATATTATTTTTATTATTATCACTATTGTTATTATTATTATTAATATTATTATTATTAATATTATTATTATTTATGTTATTATTATCTTCATATCATATTATTACCATTATCATCAAATATTACTATTGTTTTCATTATAGTTGCTTCTTGCTTATCAGTTTTTTGCCAATGGGATATTCTTTCTGTTCATTTGTTCATTTTGTTCATTGATGAACATTTACTCAACTCCTTTACTATTATTAACTACAGTCTGGTTAACTGCACAGCATTATCATGCACGAGCTTTGATTCATTTGATATTGTATCACATTGCAAATATGCGATAGAATTGAATGTGGGATTGAATAAAATTACTGCCATCAACATCATTATCATCATCATCTTTATCATTATTATCATTGCTATTATTGTTATTACTAATGTTATTATCATTGTCTTTGTTATCATCATTATCATTGTTATTATTCGTATTATCATTATTGTTATTTCTTTATTTTTTATTATTATTATTTCTTTATTTTTTATTATTATTATTATTATTATCATTATTATTACTGCTTTTATTACTATTATTTTTTTCTTATTATTATTATTACTATTATCATTACTATTATCATTATTATTATTATTATCATTATTATTACTATTATTATTATTATTATTATTATTATTATTATTATTATTATTATTGATATTATTATTATTATCCTTATTATTATTTTCATTATTATAATTTTCACTATTATTTTTATTTTTATTATTATTATTATTATTATTATTATTATTATTATTATTATTATTATTATTATTATTATTATTATTATTATTATTATTATAATTATGATTATAATTATACTTATCATTTTTATTGTTGTTACCATCACCATTACCATTTTTATTATTATCAGTATATAGTACTATCACCACTATAATGAATACTGTCATCATTATTAGTAGTAATATGATTATGATAGTTAAATTGTTTTTATTATTGTATTCTATCCTTTTATTAATTTTCTTATATATATTTATGTGGTTTTGGTACAAAGAAGCCCGTCGGATAACTGCATAATCCTCAGACAAAAGAAAGGAAATCTCTAGTCAAGTTACAGCTGCATAAAGGCCTTCGCAATCACCCAGTGAGTAGCACTATAATCCCCCGAGTCTCGCGAAGGAAAGGCATGTAACTCAGGACTTTGGAGTATTCCTGTCGTAACCTTCTGCCCAGCTGACACTTAATTAACGGTGTATATTTTAATCATGTGGAGCGTTTGCATTCTTTCTTATGTGATTTCCTGCCTTAAACACAGCTTTGGTATATTTTCTCAGGGATTTGAATCGTGGTACTTCTGAGTCTAGGCTGAGTTGCCAGTTTTTTTCTTTCTTTCTTTCTTTCTTTCCCGTGACAGTAAGACTGGTGACTGCGAAGGCCTCGTCCGCTTGGCCTGGGAGCCTACGTGCGGTGAGAGCGATGACCAGGTTATGCTCCGGAAACGCTATGGGAGTCGGACCTTTCATTTTTTTTCTTTTTTTTTTGCGGTAAATTCCAAGCTTCGACGTGGGTCAGGCGAGCGTTGTTGAGCGTTGCTATTTGTTTCGAGATTCTGAGAGCCAGCGATTTCAGTTCTCTTGTGCAGTGGCTGTTAGCATTCGCTGTACTACTTTCTGCATCTCTGTTGCGAAATGCGTTATTTCATTATATGAAATAATGCATAAGGCCACAAGCCTTGTTTTTTCTCTAGATGAAGTTTTATAATTTAAAACATTATTTCGATTGTTTTTTTCCACTATTTGACAGCATGACTCATTTGCAAGGCATGAAATATCGAGAAGGTTCTACAAGACCGTGTAAATGCATATAGAATGAAAGAAGAAAGTCAAATAGAGGTTGTACATTACTCTACCGCGCAGTTTCTTTTACTTAAAATATACTACCATCTAAAAAAATTACTTCTAGCCTTGTCAGAGAATTTCAACTATTTGTGTATGACATTCCTTCATAGCTACGGCTTGAGGAGAGAAATGGGGAGGAGGGAGGTTTACAAAATACAGAAAAGACATACCTCTGAGGGTGGCTCTCTCTATCTCTCTCTCTCTCTCTCTCTCTCTCTCTCTCTCTCTCTCTCTCTCTCTCTCTCTCTCTCTCTCTCTCTCTCTCTCTCTCTGAGTCAAAAGAGAGGGGTGTGTGCTATTAATTTAAGGATCGAACAACGTACCCGCGACATGGACCCAGCTTCCTAGCTGAAAGATTAGAGGAAATTTCTTCCGATTTGGCTGCTACTCGAAACAACCCCAGGTCCCTCCCCCCCCCCCCCGCCCCATCCCAAACTATTTTCTGCGTCACGCTCGAACGAAAAATATCTGGATTGCACCGGTCTAGTTTCGAAATTGACTAACCCGGAGTCAAGAATTCAGTGCGCACCTTGTGTAATAAGGGATCCGAGTCGGCAGCGGTGACGACCTTCGCTTCAGGTTAGCGAAGAAACCCAATCGAGCGGCCCCACCCCCCCTCCTCCCCCCCGGCCTCAGAGGTCTCCCTTCTCCCCCCCCCCCATTACCCTCCCGACTCTGTGGGTGCTTCCCTCTCCCATGTTAGCGTCTCCCTCTTGTCCCCTTGGCTTCTTGGCGGGGTCCCGACCCTCCTGTCACTGGCATTCTCCCTCCCTCCCTCATCCTTAGCCTACCCCCGCGTCGTGTCGTGTCCTCCCTCCCCATTTGGTTCTTCCCTTGTTCTCCCTTCCGCTCCCTTAGTGCCCTCTCTCCCTATAGCGTTCTCCCTGACCCTCCCTTGGAATTCTCCTGCCCCCCTCCCCCTTGCCGTTCTCCCTCCCTGTCGCTAGAACGCCTCCTCTTCCCCTGTTCTTCCTAAAGTACTCCTCCCTTCTCCCTGCCTCGCCCCCCCACCCCAAACTCTGCGTTGGTCTAGGGCAAAGGGAGTCGCCGGCCGCTCGTGTGTGGCGGCCGTTGTGGAGGGTTCAGCTTACGTGTGGTAATCAATTCGGTATTGGAAACGGATGCACAACTTCTAGGAATTTCCCTGTGCCTGTTGTGTTATAAGTAAGGGAAACGAAGGGATTACATATCAGGACCCGTTTTCTTTCTATTCCCAATATAAGTAAACATCCCAAAGAAAAAAAAAAAAAACGGCGGTTCACAGTCGAGGGCTTGGCAAATAGTGGCAGGCTGTGTTTTCTACCGGTATGACTTAAGATCAAAATAAGGTTCATCTGTACGTCTGTTGAGGTTGTTGCGCGAAAGGTGAATATAGAGAGGCTCTAGATATTGATATAGACGAGAGTGTATATACGCGATGCAATTCGTACAGAGTGATTTTAAACCTTTAGGCAGTTGCAACCCTTTTCTCACGCCTCAGACGCGTCCGCGACTCCACCCACATCAGCCATGTTCTTTAGAATTCTAATTATATATCTTTTGGCCAAGAGGCAGAAAATGTTTAGCAGCCTGTACGTGTTTTATTAACTTAATTACAATATTCCCTAAAGACTCGGCTTCATTGTGCATCCTTGATCCCATAGGACTTGCGACTCATCGGTCAGGCACCTTTGTGCTATTCAGTACCTAAATGCAGACGCACTAGCAGTTATGACTGATTAAACAATGGTAAAAAATCACTGTTATAAGGTTATGGGTTCAATGATTATTTTTCATTTTAGAACGGTTTTGTTGCATAGCCTGTATTATCTGATTTGAACATTTGGAATTTAACCTATTCACACACGCACTCTCTCTCTCTCTCTCTCTCTCTCTCTCTCTTTCTCTCTCTCTCTCTCTCTCTCTCTCTCTCTCTCTCTCTCTGTCACACACACACACACACACACACACACACACACACACACACACACACACACACACACACACACACACAAACACACACACACATATCTATCTGTGTAGGAACTGTGTGGTGGTCGCTAAAGAACTGGACTTACCGTCAGTCAATAGCAATATACAGGCCTATAAATCAGTACCTCGTTCGGCATTAGGCTCTGACAACGTCTGACTTGACCACACGTTTCCCATGCGCTGCCAACACTGAGTCAGTTACAGAACTTGGCTTGCAAGGCCCAACACTCCTGAATGTTTCATGGGTTCTCTAAACATCAGCAGAATGTTTTTGCATCTCAACGTAAAACTGATGATTATGTTCTTAATATTTAAAAAGATTCCCTGGAAGGAAGGAGAGTTGCGTGACGAAGTGTAGCTTCAGCCTGGTCCGCTCGTCTTGGAACAGAAACATTTGGCAATGTGTTTACTTTTCAATCACGTCCTAACGGAAAATATTATTACGTACCTACATCTTGCGGCTAAAGTGTTCCCAACTTCCTTTCATCCGTTTACAAGCTCCGAGGAAGTG
>NC_091573.1:31435514-31443014 GCF_042767895.1 Penaeus vannamei
ATAAGACTAAAGATAATGATAAAAATGATAATGATAAAAAGCAATTATAATAATAATATTATTTATGATAATATTATTAATAATAATGATAATGATGATAATAAGGATAATTGTTCATAATGACAATAACAATGATAATGGTAGCAGTAGTAGTATTCATGATAATAGCAATAATAACAATAAAAAGAATAATGACAACTATGATGATGATAATGATAATAATAATAATGATAATAATAATAACAATAATTACTGTTATAATAATAATAAAAAATATAATGATAATTATAATGACAGTAATAACAGTAAAAGAAATAACAATAACGAGTGATAATGCTAATTATGATAATAATTTTGATGCAAGTAAGAATAAGATTAACAATAATAATATTAATGATAGTGAAAATAATAAGAAAAATAATGATACTATAATGATAATAATAAAAAAATGATAATGATGATTATGATGATGCTACTACTACTATTACTATTAATGATATAAAAAATAAGGATAATAGTAATATCAGTATTATCCTTATTATTACTATTTTTATTATCAATAGCATAGTTATTATTGGTTTTATTATTGTATTTTTTATTATTAATATTACTATTGTCATTATTATTATTCTTACTATTCTTCTTATTATTTTTATCACTGCTATTCTTCTTCTTGTTATTATTATTATTAGTTATTATTTGTTATTATTAGTATTATCATTATTTTCATTGTATTATCATCATCATAATCATTGTTATTAATGTTATTATCATCATTACAGTTATTACTGTTATGTCATCATAGTAATTATTATCACCATTGTTGCAATTAATATTATGATCTTAGTATTACTAATATTATTATCATTATTGCTATTGTTATTATTTTCATTATTTTCAACATTATTATTGCTATCATTATTATCATTAGTGCCATTATTATCACTATCATCATAATCATTATCATAATTGATATTATAATCATTATTTCTAATTTGTTTATCATCATTGATATGATTATTACTATCATCATTATGTGTTTTTATCTATTATTAACAACATTATAATTGCCATAGTAATAATAATTATCATTGTCATTATTATTATCATTATTATTGTTTTTGGCCTTATCACCATCATTCCTATTATCATCATTGGTATCATTGTTATTCTGATCGTTACTGTTATTTTCATTACTGTCACCATCACCATCAATATTTCTTTTTTATATTACTAGCATTATTACTATGGCTCTAGCTGCTATCAACATCAATCGAAAGCAATAGAATATGATAGTCATACCTTTGTGATAAGCTTTCATGTCCCACGCTAATGTGCGTGTCTTGTGCCTATTATTAGCATCGTTTTTTTTATGTTTGGGGTGTTATCCATATTTACCTCATCGATTGGGCTTCACTTGCCCAACCATGCACGATTCCATCAATGTATCTTTCCTTCCCATCCTGGAACTATCAAGTACATACGAGGGCTTATGACTCTGCCAGCTCAAGCAAAGGTCTTCGATGAGTAACTGATAAAGTTGAACCACTTCGAATGACGCAGAGCCTCGACCTAGGGGTTCTATCCTTCGCCGCCTCCCTCTGTGGGCGAGGAATAGGCGGGGTCCTGGTCGCTCGCATCGCCTGTGGCCCCAACTCTCGAACACTAATGGCTCTTTGTCAAAATATTCGAATATTCAAAGAGTATTCATATATAAGGCCATGCGTATACGCTGGAATAAATGCATATCTATCGGAACATGTATATCTAACGGAAAGATAGATGGAAAAATGCCTATCGGAGAGATAGACAGTTAGGCATTTATTTCTGTATATAAGTATAGCCGCATATATGAACATCCAATGGGTCGGACCTCGTACTATTCTAACAGTACTCACGCGGCATAGTCTTTGAGCACACAGGCCCTCTTTGCAGGACGCTTATTCAGTTTCAAATCACTTTATTTTCATTAATGGCAATGGCTTTTCTCTCATATGGATGGTACTAATACATTACGGGGATGTGGAATAAGCAAACACTATTAAATACATGAGTAGAAAATTTAGATAGTGGCGTATTCGCTTTATAAGAAACTAAACTAAATTGTTCAGCCTTTTATTCAAATGCCTGACGTCACTAACAACGTAAATGTTCTTTTGGTTTTCTTTTGAAAGTGTTCAGTTTATAAATGTTCCTGACATCTTGAGGTAGATTTCTCCAGATCACAAGTATTCAAGCCATGGGCCGAGAAGATCCTGTTCATCAATACCAATAACAGCGGATGAGTCTCAGAGAACACATGTCTCTCTACGTGTACAATTTATTATTCATGTGATTAGGTCCGTTGGAAGTTTAACTTGGTTTTGGTGGCTGCCGATCCAAAAATATGGTGTTTTATTAGGGTTTAATTTCATGTCATTGGTAATTGTTTGCAACTGTCGAATGGAAAGAAAGAAAGCAAACACGCTACATCCTCGATATTCCCCAGAACCGCAGGAAGCCGATAGAAAAATATATGGTGCTTTATTAGGATTTAATTCCATGCCATTGGTAATTGTTCGCAACCTCGACATCCCCCGGAACCGCAGGCAAGGGGCAGCAGGACACCGTGCGGGGGTTCAGCCTTCAGCGCGGGACCTGGAAGGCGCCCAGGAACGACGCCTTCCTGCAGTACTTCTTCCCGAAGGACAGGGGCGACCTCGAGGACTTCACCATCTGCTATCGGTTCAGGTCAGTCGCGCGCGAAACTATTCTCTGTCGTCTTTGTCCGCGTGGAAAGTCTTTTCAGTTTTACACTTGGGCTATTTTTCTCCGTCTCTCTCTCTCTCTCTCTCTCTCTCTCTCTCTCTCTCTCTCTCTCTCTCTCTCTCTCTCTCTCTCTCTCTCTCTCTCTCTCTCTCTCTCTCTCTCTCTCTCTTTCACTCACTCACTCACTCCCACACACACTCACGCGCGCGGGCGCGCGTGCACATATGCATATAGCTATATATATATGTATATATATATATATATATATATATATATATATATATATATATATATATATATATATATATATATATCCATTTATATGTATTTATTCATTTATGAATATACATATATATGTGTGTGTGCATATATATATATATATATATATATATATATATATATATATATATATATATATATATATATATATATATATATATATATATATATATGATAGCAAGAAATTTAGGGAAAAAAGAACTACGTCTCTTCCTCTTTCCCCCTTCTGTCCCACTTCTTCTCCCGCTTCATTTCCCTTTCTCCCTCCCCCTCCCCATCTCACTCCCAAAATGTCCAGTCCTTTATCCTTTTCCCTCCCTCTCCCTCCCCCCCCGCTTTTCTCTGTGCCCCTCTCCTTCCCCTCTCTTTCCCCTCGTATCCCTTCCCCACCCCCCTTTTCTTTTTAAGCCTCCTTACCCTCTCTTCCCCCATCCAACTCATTCTTCTCTCCTTTCCTTTCCGATTAACTTGCTTTCTCCCTGTTCCCTCTTTCTTAAATCCTTTCCTTTCCCCTTTCCCTCCTGCCTTCCTCGCCATTAACTTCCTTCCTCGAATAGTGTAGATAATAGATGTGCAAATACTAAGGGTCGAACTACTTCAGTGCACTGTACTTGCCTCTTAGAGCGATTGAAAAAATGTTAATGGTAATGACAATAATAGTTATAAGAAGAATAGTAATAGTAATAATGAAAATAATAGTAATAATGAAAATATTAGTAATAATGAAAATGATAGTAATAAAAAGGATGGTAATAATCACTATTACCATGAGGATTAATAACAATAATAATATTAATAACAGTGGCAATGACATTGATAATTATAATGAAAACGGTCATGCTTGTGGTGATGATAATATGATGATGCCTAATGATGATACTGATAACGAGCATAACAACAGCAGCACTTAAATGACAATTAAAACGCCATCCACGTAAGGAAATGGTAAAAGAAAATCCTGGTGGACATCGCATGTACTCCCATTGGACTACAATAAGACATGCCTTTCATTGTTTACATTGGCCAAAAGTATTAGTTCCTAAACGTTTTGTTACCCTTTACATACCTGAACTTTGTCCATGGCCTGTCCACCCATATGTATAAGGTCTATATAAAAAAAACACTATGTGATTCTATTGATTCTATCTGTTTTTTTTGTTTTTTGTTTTTTGTTTTGTTTTAAGTACTAGTGAAGAATTTTGTAATTTGCTTTTGATGAATTTCATATTGAAACGGTACTAAATAAACAACATAATGTACGTAAAGAAATGTCTATACTGAAAGTAGTTAAAAGTGACCTTATTGCGAAAAGCTAGTTTAACAATACACAATCCAAAAAACATAATAAAACATTGCTTAGAAAAGCACAGAATTATGTTAAAATACGCCTCAGTGTCTTGCGTTATGGCAAGAACACATAAATAGAAAAACAGGTAAATACACAGACAAAAAGAGGATGCATAACTCATGTGTCTGGCAGCAAGGGATTACACACACACCTGTACTGAACATCCACTGGCCGCCTACCTGCTCAACTCCTTTGCTTTTATACATGCATATCTTCAGATTTTCGGCGCCAGTCTGGGAACCACTGGCCAAAGGAACATTTTTTCTTCCAGGTTGGAGACCTTCGTGGAGACTAACGTGCATTTCTCGTATGCTGTTAGTGAGACTGACTCCAATACCTTTATGCTGTGTTAGTATGCACTCTGCCTGTCCATATCAAACACTGAAGAAATGATTAGTGTATACATGAATTCTAAGAATATTCTGACTATCGTGATTACTTTTTACATGATTTGATAGCGTGGAAATAAACCTATATTTCATTATGAAAAAAATATATATTTCTCTGTCTCACCCACTATGATGTTACTTCATCAGATAATCAAGAAAGCGTATTGCTAAGCTTCATACGGGGGAAACTCAGTCACGTGGCATCAGGCAGACCCTTTGAGGTGTTTCCTGAGGCCTGGAACCACGTGTGCCATGTCGTGAAGAGCTCCGACTACAGCATCTACCATCAGGGTCAAGTGAGTGTCTAGTGTCCGGTTTGTGCGAGGTCCGACCCATTGGAATATTCGTATACTCAACACGCACAATTAAAAAGATAAATGCATATTTATCAGTCTAGATATGCATATCAACCGGGCAAATAGACAGTTAAATGTATATCTATCAGGTGTATAGACAGCTATGCTTTTATTTCTGCGTCTGTATTTATGGAAATTCACTGGGTCGGGCCTGGCACAGATCTAACAAATCGGCCGCGTGTTTCTAAAGTGCGACTGACATACGAAACCATTGGCTTCTATGAATTCAGAATGGAGATATCGGGCTCATGGTTCCCCCTCACCTATAACTCCTTGTGACTGTCATGAAATAAATAAAGTGTACATTTTGATCAACTAACTGTATTCAAAAATTAACCGGCGATTGGAAGAAAGACAGAGATGGATAGATAGATAGAGTGAGTGACAGAATATGTGAGAGAGAGGGGGAGAGAGAGAGAGAGAGAGAGAGAGAGGAGGAGAGAGGGAGGGAGAGAGAGAGAGAGAGAGGAGAGAGAGAGAGGGGCAGGGAGAGAGAGAGAGAGAGGGGGGGGGGAGAGAGAAAGAAATATGATAGATAGATTGAGAGAGAGAGAGAGAGAGATGATAGACAGATAGAGAGAGAGTGTGAGTGAGTGACAGAATAAATGAGAGAGGGAGGGAGGGTGAGAGAAAGAGAAAGAGAGAGAGAAAGCAAGAGAGAGAGAGAGAAAGCAAGCGAGAGAGAGAGAAAGCGAGAGAGAGAGAGAGAGAGAGAGAGAGAGAGAGAGAGAGAGAGAGAGAGAGAGAGAGAGAGAGAGAGAGAGAGAGAGAGAGAGAGAGAGAGAGAGAGAGAGAGAGAGAGAGAGAGAGAGAGAGAGAAAGCGAGAGAAAGAGAGAGAGAAAGCAAAAGAGGGAGAGAGAGCGAGAGAGACTGACAGAGAGAGAGAGGGGGGGGGAGAGAAAGAGAGAGAGAGTTGCAAGATCATCGCACACAGAGAGGAGGGATTAACGCGCTGTTGTTCTGAGCATTGCAGCTGCACAGTGCGGGGCGCCTGGAAGTGGAGGCTGATTCCGTGCCTCTTAATGGGACCATAATTATCGGGCAAGAACAAGACAGCTATGGAGGCACCTTCGCCAATACGCAGGTTTGTGAGAAAATTGCAGAGGAGATTGAAATCGTGACGCAAGGAGAAACGTACACACGCGCACACACCAGATGATGAGGCTGATTGATTTATTGATATATAGAGGCGGGTAAACACTTACATCATGAATTATATGCTAGACGTAGAAGAAGCCAAATGGCAACTACCTTCGCCTACTTTCCGGAGCAATGGTCTCCGTCCTCCAAACGTCCCTCGTTGCCTGGAGTCCCCGCAGATCCTTCGCGGCGACGTGGCGCAAGTGAGCATCTGGAGTTACGCCGTCGGGGCGGCTGACGTCGCGGCCATGGCGGAGTGTCGCTCCGTCGGCCGCGGAGACGTCTTCAGCCTCGACGCAGCCGACGTCATTCGCAACGGCGACGTCGAGGAATGGAAGGCAGACCTCCAAGACCTGTGCAGGTGAGCTGTTGCTTCTCGTCATGCCCGTTTGAGTTTGGCTCTAGCATGCCCTTGCCATGGCGGTCACATCTTCCATGCTTCTTGCTTCACAGGGACAAGCCCCGTTATGTGATTATGCCGGAACCTCGCACCTTCAGTCAAGCTCAAAGTCTGTGCGAGCTACTTGGGGCCTACCCGTCCGTCCCAAAATCAAGCCGCCAGAACAGTGAACTCACAGGCGCGATGTTGCCCTTCGCCAGTGCCTGCGGCTTCGATAAGTGGCCACTGTGGCTAGGCATTAGCGACGCAGCATCAGAGGACGTGTGGCTGGATGTCCACACCCAGGGACAGATCGAGTATAAGAACTTTGTCCCCCCGTTTCCCTTCGGGGGCGTTTCACACAGCTGTGCTGCCCTTGCCGTGGACCAGACCTGGGCAGACGCTAAATGCAGTGACGGTAACTGTGGTGCCTGCACTTTCCCAGAATCTCACTTTCTGTATCTCCGAGGTCTTTGCTTTGACAAGGATCACAAAACCCGTATAACAGTCAACGGATATATAGGCGGGCGCCCCGTATTCATTGGATTTTATGATAAAATTATTATTTGGGAAGCTGAAAATGAGCGGTGGGTCCTTAAAGGCAAGTCGAGTAATGCTACCTTGGCATGGATGGTGTCCAATCGCATTGGAAGTTATCCCATCGGCAAGAATGACTGGATTCTCAAAGAGCGGCAGTGTGGCTTTCCAGTAGACTCTAGCGTCTTCCTCAGCATCTCCATGTGTTCGTCCGACCAGTTTATGTGCAACTCGGGAAGCTGCATCGATCACAATCAACGATGCAACCTTCGTTACGAATGTGACGACGGAAGCGACGAGGACGACTGCACGGTGGCGGTCTT
>NC_091573.1:31468014-31478014 GCF_042767895.1 Penaeus vannamei
TGTTTTATCAAGTATGCCTGTCTTTGTTTTATCAAGTATGTCTGTCTTTGTTTTATCAAGTATGTCTGTCTTTGTTTTACCAAGTATGTCTGTCTTTGTTTTATCAAGTATGTCTGTCTTTGTTTTATCAAGTATGTCTGTCTTCGTTTTATCAAGTATGTCTGTCTTTGTTTTATCAAGTATGTCTGGCTTTGTTTTATCAAGTATGTCTGTCTTTGTTTTATCAAGTATGCCTGTCTTTGTTTTATCAAGTATGTCTGTCTTTGTTTTATCAAGTATGTCTGTCTTTGTTTTATCAAGTATGTCTGTCTTTGTTTTATCAAGTATGTCTGTCTTTCTTTTACCAAGTATGTCTGTCTTTGTTTTATCAAGTATGTCTGTCTTTGTTTTATCAAGTATGTCTGTCTTTGTTTTACCAAGTATGTCTGTCTTCGTTTTATCAAGTATGTCTGTCTTTGTTTTATCAAGTATGTCTGCCTTTGTTTTATCAAGTATGTCTGTCTTTGTTTTATCAAGTATGTCTGTCTTTGTTTTATCAAGTATGTCTGGCTTTGTTTTATCAAGTATGTCTGTCTTTGTTTTATCAAGTATGCCTGTCTTTGTTTTATCAAGTATGTCTGCCTTTGTTTTATCAAGTATGTCTGTCTTTGTTTTATCAAGTATGTCTGTCTTTGTTTTATCAAGTATGTCTGGCTTTGTTTTATCAAGTATGTCTGTCTTTGTTTTATCAAGTATGTCTGTCTTTGTTTTATCAAGTATGTCTGTCTTTGTTTTATCAAGTATGTCTGCCTTTGTTTTATCAAGTATGTCTGTCTTTGCTTTATCAAGTATGTCTGTCTTTGCTTTATCAAGTATGTCTGTCTTTGTTTTATCAAGTATGTCTGCCTTTGTTTTATCAAGTATGTCTGCCTTTGTTTTATCAAGTATGTCTGTCTTTGTTTTATCAAGTATGTCTGTCTTTGTTTTATCAAGTATGTCTGTCTTTGTTTTATCAAGTACGTCTGTCTTTGTTTTATCAAGTACGTCTGTCTTTGTTTTATCAAGTATGTCTGTCTTTGTTTTATCAAGTATGTCTATCTTTGTTTTATCAAGTATGTCTGTCTTTGTTTTATGAAGTATGTCTGTCTTTGTTTTATCAAGTATGTCTGTCTTTGTTTTATCAAGTATGTCTGTCTTTGTTTTATCAAGTATGTCTGTCTTTGTTTTATCAAGTATGTCTGTCTTTGTTTTATCAAGTATGTCTGTCTTTGTTTTATCAAGTATGTCTGTCTTTGTTTTATCAAGTATGTCTGTCTTTGTTTTATCAAGTATGTCTGTCTTTGTTTTATCAAGTATGTCTGTCTTTGTTTTATCAAGTATGTCTGTCTTTGTTTTATCAAGTATGTCTGTCTTTGTTTTATCAAGTATGTCTGTCTTTGTTTTATCAAGTATGTCTGTCTTTGTTTTATCAAGTATGTCTGTCTTTGTTTTATCAAGTATGTCTGTCTTTGTTTTATCAAGTATGTCTGTCTTTGTTTTATCAAGTATGTATGTCTTTGTTTTATCAAGTACGTCTGTCTTTGTTTTATCAAGTATGTCTGTCTTTGTTTTATGAAGTATGTCTGTCTTTGTTTTATCAATTACGCCTGTCTTTGTTTTATCAAGTATGTCTGTCTTTGTTTTATGAAGTATGTCTGTCTTTGTTTTATCAAGTATGTCTCTCTTTGTTTTATCAAGTATGTCTCTCTTTGTTTTATCAAGTACGTCTGTCTTTGTTTTATCAAGTATGTCTCTCTTTGTTTTATCAAGTATGTCTGTCTTTGTTTTATCAAGTATGTCTGTCTTTGTTTTATCAAGTATGTCTGTCTTTGTTTTATCAAGTATGTCTGTCTTTGTTTTATCAAGTATGTCTGTCTTTGTTTTATCAAGTATGTCTGTCTTTGTTTTATCAAGTACGTCTGTCTTTGTTTTATCAAGTATGTCTGTCTTTGTTTTATCAAGTATGTCTGTCTTTGTTTTATCAAGTATGTCTGTCTTTGTTTTATCAAGTACGTCTGTCTTTGTTTTATCAAGTATGTCTCTCTTTGTTTTATCAAGTATGTCTCTCTTTGTTTTATCAAGTACGTCTGTCTTTGTTTTATCAAGTATGTCTCTCTTTGTTTTATCAAGTACGTCTGTCTTTGTTTTATCAAGTATGTCTGTCTTTGTTTTATCAAGTATGTCTGTCTTTGTTTTATCAAGTATGTCTGTCTTTGTTTTATCAAGTATGTCTGTCTTTGTTTTATCAATTATGTCTGTCTTTGTTTTATCAAGAATGTCTGTCTTTGTTTTATCAAGTATGTCTGTCTTTGTTTTATCAAGTATGTCTGTCTTTGTTTTATCAAGTATGTCTGTCTTTGTTTTATCAAGTATGTCTGTCTTTGTTTTATCAAGTATGTCTGTCTTTGTTTTATCAAGTATGTCTGTCTTTGTTTTATCAAGTATGTCTGTCTTTGTTTTATCAAGTATGTCTGTCTTTGTTTTATCAAGTATGTCTGTCTTTGTTTTATCAAGTATGTCTGTCTTTGTTTTATCAAGTATGTCTGTCTTTGTTTTATCAAGTATATCTGTCTTTGTTTTATCAAGTATGTCTGTCTTTGTTTTATCAAGTATATCTGTCTTTGTTTTATCAAGTATGTCTGTCTTTGTTTTATCAAGTATATCTGTCTTTGTCTGATCAAGTATGCCTGTCTTTGTTTGATCAAGTATGCCTGTCTTTGTTTTATCAAGTATGCCTGTCTTCGTTTTATCAAGTATGTCTGTCTTTGTTTTATCAAGTATGTCTGTCTTTGTTATATCAAGTATGTCTGTCTTTGTTTTATCAAGTATGTCTGCCTTTGTTTTATCAAGTATGTCTGTCTTTGTTTTATCAAGTATGTCTGTCTTTGTTTTATCAAGTATGTCTGTCTTTGTTTTATCAAGTATGTCTGTCTTTGTTTTATCAAGTATGTCTGTCTTTGTTTTATCAAGTATGTCTGTCTTTGTTTTATCAAGTATGTCTGTCTTTGTTTGATCAAGTATGTCTGTCTTTGTTTTATCATGTATGTCTGTCTTTGTTTTATCAAGTTCGTCTGTCTTTGTTTTATCAAGTATGTCTGTCTTTGTCTTATCAAGTATGTCTGTCTTTGTTTTACCGTCGGCCAAAGCTCACATCTCGAGTGAGGGGAAACCGGCTGACTTCATCTTTAAGTTCAATTTTCTTCCCCGCTGTGTCAGGGTGGGATGTCGTCAGCCAAAGGGGAACTGCCGTGCTCTGTGTCAGTCTCTTGTGACCGCGCTGTCATAAGCCTACCAGCAGGTACTGTCATCCTCAGCAACAGTATGATTACAGTCATTGCTACATTATGAAGATCATTTTATTGGTCTTTGTTTGTTGCTACGATAAGAGAAGAATAAAGATTATTGCATTAGCTTTATTACAGCGATTACTTGCTACTGGCGATTAAAGAATTGAAAATGATGATATTTATAACCATAACAGCAATAATGATAACATAACAGCCATAAAGATACTAATGATAATAATGATATGATGATAATGATAACGATGATATGATTATGATAATGATGATCACGATGATATTAACGATAGTAAAAATAATGATAATGATAGTATGAACAATAGAAATAGTAATGATAATAATGATGATAAGGATAATGATAATGATGATAATGACAACAGTGATAATGATCATAACGATAATGATAATGATAATAACAATGATAAGAATAAGAATAAGGGATATAATATTGATAACAATAAAAACAATGATAATAATAGTAATAACATTAATAGTAATAGTAATGATAATGGTGATAGTAATAATGTTGATAATGACAATAATAATTGTAATGATAGTAATGATAATGATAATAATAATTAGATAATAATAACATTAATACTGATGATAGTAGTAGTAGTAATGATAATGATAATAACAATAATGATGGTAATGATAATGATTATATAATGATTATATTGATAATGTTAATGAAATGATGATGATGATAACAGTGATAACGATGATAAAAGTAATGGTAATAATGATACTGGTAATCATGTCAATAACAATAATAATAATAGTAATCATACTAATAATAATAATGATGCTGTTAATGATAATAATGATGATCATTATGATAATAGTAATGATGATAATCATAACATTGATGATGATAATAATAATGATAATAACAATGATAGTGATAATGATAATGATAGTAATAATGATAATAATGACAATTATAATAATAATGATAATGATGATAACGATAACAATAATGATATCAATGATAACAATAACAATAATAATGATAATGATAATGATAATGATAGTAATAATGATAATAATGACAATTATAATAATAATGATAATGATGATAACGATAACAATAATGATATCAATGATAACAATAACAATAATAATGATAATGATAAGGATGATAATATAAATAATAGTAATAATAATAATGATGATAATGATAAAATGATAATAATAATAATAATAATAATAATAATATCAATGATGATAATTATAATAATAATAATGATGATGATAATAATAATAATAATAACAACAATAATAATAATGATAATAATAATAATAACAATAATAACAATACTACTACTACTAATAATAATAATAACAACAATAATAATAATAATAATAATAATAATAATAATAATAATGATAACAATATTGATGATAATGATAATGGTTATAATAATGAGAACAACAATAATAATGATAATGATAGTAATGAGAATAATAATGATAGCAATAATAACAATAATAGTAACAACAATAGCAACATAACAACAACAACAACAACAATAATAAAGAAAGTAATGATAATAGTAATAGTAAGTATGATGATAATGATAATAATAATAATAATGATAAAAGTGATAAATATAATGACAATAATATTAATGGTAATGATACTAACAATAATAATGATATAGATATTATTATTATTGCTATTACTATTGAGTAATTACTTATAATGATGGTGATAAGAGTAAAAGCAGTAATGATAATGATTATAATAATGATAATGATACTACTACTACTACTGCTACTGCTAATGATGATGATGATGATGATAATGATGATGATGATGATTATAATGATAATAATAATAACAATGATAATGATATCAATAATGATATCAATAATGATAACAATAATGATATCAATAATGATAACAATAACAATGATAATTATAATGATAATGGCAATGATAATAATGATTATCATTATCATAGTAATAATGATAATAATAATAAGAAGAAGAATGATAAAGATAAAAATGATGGTAATGATAATAACAATAATAATAATAATAATGCTAATACTAATAATAGTAATAATGATGATTATAAGATAATGATGATAATGATAATGATAATAATAATAAAAAATAAAAACAGCACTAGCAATAATAATAATAATAATGATTAAGAAAATAATTCAGTGACCTTAATGATAACGATAATAATAATGATAATGATAACCATAGCCATAACAACAATAATAATAATAAAGACAATGATACTACTAATAATATTAATGTTGAAAATTACAATAATTGTAATAATAACAATAAAGATGATAATAGTGATGATAATAATAATGATAACAATGTTAACAATAATGATGATAATAATGATAGTGTTACTAATAACAATAATGGTAATGATAATGATAATAACATTAACAAGAACAAATAGGATAAATATGATTAGATCAACATTAAAAAGGAAGATACTGATAAAATTAACAATAAGAAAAATGATAATTATAAGAATAATGATCTTTAAAGACCAATGAAAAGAGTAATAGTGATAACAACAATAACTTCAGTAATAACGATGGCAGTAGTAATTCCACAACTAATTATGATGATTATGATCTGAGTCCAAAAACATCAAGAATAATAATTATGAATTTGATGCTAATATGATTGATCATAACACCGACAATTTTGACTTCATTTACTATGACTACAATTATAAATGCGTTTTTTGTTGTTCCAATGGCTAAAATGTATTCTATTTTCCTGATCATTATTTTCAGTGATATAATTATTGAATGAAAATAATAAGCAGCATTTACGCCTTTATGTCTAAGCAGCCAGCCTCTGTCCTCAAACGGACCCCTCTTTTTCCTCGTCCTTCCCCTCTCCCATTCATCAACACCCTCATGTCTCGTTCATCTCACGTCAGCGTATTCAGAATACCCGCTTTCTCGCCATTTCCTTCCTTGTCCCATGTTATTCATCTTTCTTTCGCACTTGTTTATATATTGCTACTTGGATCCAAAACATCTTCATGGCCAAATAGGAGACCATTCGCACTTGTTTAAATATTCCGACTTGGACTTAAATAGGAGACTGCATACTTTCGTTGTCAATAGCAAAGCTGACAGCTATTTGAAGTGGTTTGACTTTCACTGCGAAGCGCCTTGTTGTCTTGTTGCCTTGTTGTCTTGTTGCCTTGTTCACTCCGATGTCGTGTTCCCCTTTTTCCCACCTCTCGGCCTCCGTCAGTCCCTTTCGCTCCCCTCTGCTCTCCCCTGTGACTGTGGCTGTAACAATGGCTGATAAGTTAATAATGAACGGGGTGGTACTTTTTGTGATGGTTTGTAAATAAAAAAGTCAATATATTGAGGTCCGGTGAGACGACGGTGCGGAATCGTCTTTTTAAACTCTTATTTAACCGTCTTTTCTCGTCGCTCATGCCCAAGCCATAGTTTATGTATACATCTTGGCAATACCGGAAGTTGAAAGATGTATTTGAGTTTGTTGCAGCGCGGAACAGGCTCGCCCAGCAAGACATATCGCCTCGACCGTGTCTCCGCTGTGAGGCTGATGAGAGCGTCGAACTCACGCGCTTCACATAACGCTTATTGAGTATGGAAAACACGGGCTTTCAGGTCTGGTTCCGTTCCAGCAACACGAGATGGAGGCGGACGTATGCTGGCCATCGCGTGAGCCATTATTAAAAAATCAACATACATATCCGGGTGGCGTAGCGAGATGAAAAAAATGATAATAATGATGACAATAATAATAACAATGTTTAGAATATTAATGATAATGATTATAATTATAATGACAAAAATTATAATACTTATAGTGACAATGATGATGATAATGATATTAAAATTGATAAATAAATGAGAATGATAGTTGCAAAAGCAACGATTTTAATGATAATGATAACAACAATAATAATAATGATAATGGTGATTATGAGAATGTTAATAACAATAACAACAATAAAATAATGATAATAAAAGTAACGATGATGAGAGTAATAATGATAATAATGATAACAATAATAATGACAATGATAATGATGATACTAATGATAATAACAACAATGATAATAATAATGATGTTAATGATGATATTGATAATAATGATGATAATAATGATAATGAAAACAATGCTAATAATGATATGTATAATGATAATAGTAATAATAATATTAATGATAATGATAATAACAATAATGATAATAATAATAACAATAATTATGATAATGATAATAATAATGATAATAATAATGATGATGATAATGATAATGATAATGATAATGATGATAATGATAATAATAATAATGATAATGATAACAATTATAATAAAGGTAATACTAATGAAAAGGATGATGATAATGATAATAATAACAATAACAATAGTGATGATAATGATTATGATGATTACGATAACAGTAAAGGTATAATAATAATAACAACAATAATGAAAATAATTATAATAATAATAATAATAATAATAATAATAATAATAATGATAATAACAATGATAATAACAATTATAACAATAATGAGGATAATGATAATGATGATAATAATGATGGTGATGATAACAGTAATAGTAATAATGATAATAATAACGAGAACAATAATGATAAGATAAAAATGATAATAATGATGATAATAGTACTGATGATAATAATAATGATAAGGATTATAATGATAATAACAACAATAGCAATAATAATAAATACTATAATAATAATAATGATAATAATAATGATGACGTTCATCTGGCAGCAATGAGGTCGACGATAAAAGAGGTCACGAACTGGCAAGAGTTTGATGTTGATAATTACGGTACTTTTCTCGAAACAGCTGATGCGGGGGAAACGGGTGACCTGCCTGGAAAAGCGGACAGCAAATTGACGGTGGAAATTGACGGTGGAAATTGACGGTGGAAATTGACGGTGGGAATTGACGGTGGAAATTGACGGTGGAAATTGACGGTGGGAATTGACGGTGGAAATTGACGGTGGGAATTGACGGTGGAAATTGACGGTGGAAATTGACGGTGGAAATTGACGGTGGAAAACGCCTGGGTGGATGGAAGCAAGGTCTATCATAGGTACTAATATAGACCTTGCTTTCAACCTTGATTGATTGATTGATTGATTGATTGAGCGATGACCTTGGTTGGAGGTGGAAGAGGTTTTACGGAGTAGGCGAAGCACGGCGAATTCACATCAACTGCCCTCCTCCTCTTTCTCTTCCTCCCCTTCCCTCCTCCTCCTCCTCCTCCTCTTCCTCTTCGCCCACCCCCTCTCTCCTCCTCTTTCTCTTCCTCCCCCTCCCTCCTCCTCCTCCTCCTCCTCTTCGCCCACCCCCTCTCTCCTCCTCTTTCTCTTCCTCCCCCTCCCTCCTCCTCTTCCTCCTCCTTTTCGCCCACCCCCTCTCTCCTCCTCTTTCTCTTCCTCCCCCTCCCTCCGCCTCCTCCTCCTTTTCGCCCACCCCCTCTCTCCTCCTCTTTCTCTTCCTCCCCTTCCCTCCTCCTCCTCCTCTTCGCCCACCCCCTCTCTCCTCCTCTTTCTCTTCCTCCCCTTCCCTCCTCCTCCTCTTCCTCTTCGCCCACCCCCTCTCTCCTCCTCTTTCTCTTCCTCCCCTTCCCTCCTCCTCCTCCTCCTCTTCGCCCACCCCCTCTCTCCTCCTCTTTCTCTTCCTCCCCTTCCCTCCTCCTCCTCCTCCTCCTCTTCGCCCACCCCCTCTCTCCTCCTCTTTCTCTTCCTCCCCTTCCCTCCTCCTCCTCCTCCTCTTCCTCTTCGCCCACCCCCTCTCTCCTCCTCTTTCTCTTCCTCCCCTCCCTCCTCCTCCTCCTCCTCCTTTTCGCCCACCCCTCTCTCCTCCTCTTTCTCTTCCTCCCCTTCCCTCCTCCTCCTCCTCCTCCTCTTCGCCCACCCCCTCTCTCCTCCTCTTTCTCTTCCTCCCCTTCCCCTCCTCCTCCTCCTCCTCCTCTTCGCCCACCCCCTCTCTCCTCCTCTTTCTCTTCCTCCCCTCCCTCTCCTCCTCCTCCTCCTCCTCTTCGCCCACCCCCTCTCTCCTCCTCTTTCCCTTCCTCCCCTTCCCTCCTCCTCTTCACCTGCCGCCCCTCCTCCTCCTCCTCTTCGCCCACCCCCTCTCTCCTCCTCTTTCTCTTCCTCCCCTTCCCTCCTCCTCCTCCTCCTCCTCTTCGCCCACCCCCTCTCTCCTCCTCTTTCTCTTCCTCCCCTCCCCTCCTCCTCCTCCTCCTCCTCTTCGCCCACCCCCTCTCTCCTCCTCTTTCTCTTCGTCCCCTTCCCTCCTCCTCCTCCTCTTCGCCCACCCCCTCTCTCCTCCTCTTTCTCTTCCTCCCCTTCCCTCCTCCTCCTCCTCCTCCTCTTCGCCCACCCCCTCTCTCCTCCTCTTTCTCTTCCTCCCCTCCCCTCCTCCTCCTCCTCCTCCTCTTCGCCCACCCCCTCTCTCCTCCTCTTTCTCTTCCTCCCCTTCCCTCCTCCTCCTCCTCCTCCTCTTCGCCCACCCCTCTCTCCTCCTCTTTCTCTTCCTCCCCTTTCCCTCCTCCTCCTCCTCCTCCTTTTCGCCCACCCCCTCTCTCCTCCTCTTCTCTTCCTCCCCTTCCCTCCTCCTCCTCCTCCTCCTCTTCCTCTTCGCCCACCCCCTCTCTCCTC
>NC_091573.1:31515514-31520514 GCF_042767895.1 Penaeus vannamei
AATGATAATAATAATGATGACAATAATGATGATAATAATGATAATAATAATGAAAATGATGATAATAATAATGATAATGATAATAATAATGATAACGATTATAATAAATAATGACGATGATGATAGTGATAATGATAACTAATAATGATAATAATAAAGACAATAATGCTAATGATAATGATGATAATGATAATATTGATAATAATGATAATAATAGTGATAATGGTGATAATAATAATGGTGATAATAATAATGATATGATGATCATAACAATAATAATGATGATAATAATAATGATAATAATGATAATCATAATAATCATGATGATAATAATAATGATAATAATAATGATAATAATGATAATAATAATGATAATAATGATATTAATAATTATAATGACAATAATGATGATAATAATGACAATGATGATAATAATAATGATAATGATAATAGTGATAATGATAATGATAATAATATAATAATGATAATAATAATGATAATAATAATGATAACAATAATGATAATAATAATGATAACAATAATGATAATGATAATGACAATGATAATAATGATAATGACAATGATAATAATGATAATGACAATGATAATAATGATAATGACAATGATAATAATGATAATGACAATGATGATAATGACAATGATGATAATGATAATGACAATGATAATAATGATAATGACAATGATGATAATAATAATGATGATAATAATAATGACAATAATGATAATGATAATGACAATAATGTTAATAATAATGACAATAATGATAATAATAATGACAATAATGATAATAATAATGACAATAATGATAATAATAATGACAATAATGATAATAATGACAATAATAATAATAATGATAATAATAATGATAATAATGATAATAATAATGATAATGGTGATAATAATATTGATAATGATGATAATGATAATGATGATGATAATAATGATGATAACAATAATGGCAATAATGATAATAATAATGACAATAATAATGACAATGATGATAATAATACTGATAATGATGATGATAATAATGATAATGATGATAACAATACTGATAATGATGATAATAATAATGACAATAATGATAATAATAATGACAATAATGATAATAATAATGATGATGATAATAATAATGACAATAATGATAATAATAACAATAATGATAATAATAATGACAATAATGATAACAATAATGACAATGATGATAATAATAATGATGATGATAATAATGACAATAATGATAATAATAATGACAGTAATGATAATAATAATAATGACAATAATGATAATAATAATGGTATCAATAATGATAATGATAATGATATCAATAATGATAATAATAATGATAGTGATGATTACTGAGCCCATTTTTAGCTGAATTATAAATCTTATTTTCTCTCTAAAATGATCATACTAATGACAATGATGATAATAACAATAATGATGATAATAACAATAATAATGATAATAGTAATGATGATAATAATAATATCAATACTAATGATGAAAATGATGATAATAATAATGATGATGATAATAACAATGTCAATAATGATAACAGTAATAATGACAATGATGATAATAATAATGATGTTGATTACTGAGCCCATTCAACTGAATTATAAATGTTATCTTCTTTTTTAAAATTACATTCCCAGAGTATACAAATGACTCTATTCTAAAATATTATCATCTCCAAAATCTAATCTTTTGCCAATATCATTATAACTGAAAATGAGCCAAAAATGACTATATCGTGAGTTACTTTTGGAAATTAAATCTTTTTATCATTTCAATATTTCTCTATTTTAATGAAAAGCCAAAGTTATAGAGCTAATCTGAAAAATAAATGAATTTGGCCTACACACACACACACACACACACACACACACACACACACACACACACACACACACACACACACACACACACACACACACACACACACACACACACATACACACCGCATATATACAAATACATTTAAGAGCACAGGGTTTTCATCAAAATTCTCATGGACAGCTAATGCAACCGGAAACACAAATTTGTTTACGAGAAAACCGCAAATATATTTTCTCGTCAATCATAAAAATATCACCCCTAACTTCTACAACATCTTATATAGTCTGTCCATCTTTAATAAAGATATAAATATCATGTTGATAATTATTATATAATTATTCAAGCTAGTGAAATTCCTGATTGAGCTTAGTGAAACTTTAGAATAGGACGGCAAAAAAGAAAGAAAGAAAGAAAGAAAAAAAATATAAAAAAAAATATATATATATATATATATATATATATATATATATATATATATATATATAATATATCTATTTACAAATCATAACATTCCGCAGAACAGTGATATCACAGCCATGGCGCTTCAGCGAAGGCCATCTTTCACATTTGTATTGATATTGATTTTTTTTGTGTGTTTTTTGCTTTATATCAAAATTATTTATTTATGTTTTGTGTCTGCAAAATAGAGTATTTTGCCCAAGAAGACACATATTTGCATATATTTATATGTATTAATATGTAAAAAATTGGTAAGTGAAAATCAAAGATGTAAAACAAACGACACATATTTGTCTCAGACACTTATGAAACTGTCTCAAATTTTATTCTCAGATTGTCCGAGAATTTCTCGTGGGTAAACCGGCCCAGTTCTCCATCCACCTCCTCATTAACTAAGATAATAATTATATTCTAAATTTAGTTTAACATGAAAACCACAGCCTAGAAACAGAGCCCTTTGGCTGGGGGAAATATGCCCATCAGAGGTGGATCTGCAGGCAGGAGCCTGCCCCTCCCTCTGTGGAAAACATAGAAAAAGTCTTCCATTTCCTAAGAATTTCCCCTAAAAACCTCCTAAGCAAACATAGCAGCATTGTTGTTCTTTGCAGGAGCACCAAAAAGGATAGAACTCTTGTCTGTATAGTGGCAGTCATTCATGCCATCCAAACATTTCCTAGTAATGATCAAACCCAAACCATGACACTTCAGTATCTACATGACCAGTGCAAACTGTTAGGAAATAAGAATTTAATTTCTAGGAGCTGGAGTTACAATCCAAGCATTTCATATGACCCTCCACTGCGCTTCACACGAGTATGCGCCAGCAACCTCCTCGAAACGTCGTGTGACAAAATGTCTACCAATCCAAAACCTTGTCTTGTCAAAAGAATTATAAAAGAAGACTGTTCACCAATGGATATGATTATGGTAACCCTTTTAATCTACATATTTCGATTCTTCTGCTTCTTGACAGTATATCCATTTCTCTAACCCGCCATTCCCCCTTCCTTTTCCCTACAATCACTCCCTTTTCTTTCTCTCATTCACAAACCTTCAACATCTCCCGAAAATTTTGTCCCTCCTTTCCTAAGTACATTCAATTATCTTATTTACTCCGTTTACTGCTTCCCGCCACACCGCCATGCTCTCGTGTTTTTCTCTTTGGAGGAAATGACATCAAGCTAACAATGAACAAACCACTTGGTGATAAACACTGGATAGCGACATAGATAACGTTTGATTTGGTCGGTGTCTTTGTTGCCGTTCGCGTAAGTGAATCCGGATTCCATGATTCTATACCAGAAAAAAACTTTACAGAATATGATGTAGGAGGGACAAGTACAAATCATAAGTTATTGGAGAGAACATAGGAAATGTCAAAATAACACACAACATATACATACTGGGTTTTGAAAAAGTATTAGACAAGTATTCCCGTCACTAACAACCCAAAGTGCCTTCCTAAAACAATGACACACACTTCCGATTGCTAAGTCCTTTTTTCATCCTGACGCGCGTTATCAAAACAAAATGAACATCCCTGAATTAAAGTAGTAGGCCTATCCATTCCCATATATCCGATTTTATGGGGTAAAATATAACAAATCACCGAATACAATTCACCAAGGACCAAGATGAAGAGGAAAGGCTGGTGACAACGAGGAGCAACACGAGGACGACTCACAAGATTCTCCTCACAAGAACGCGACGAGATGACCAGCAGATCGAGTCCGAGGACGAGTCATTCTTGAAGCAGTTCGGATGACACCTCGGGGACGAATCCCAAATCCCAAAAGTAAAAAAAAAAGGCAAAATCAAGCAAATTACAACCTTTTGAGAGATTAGTCGAAAAAAAATACTTTTTTATTCTAATTGATAATTATGATGTTTTTAGCATTAATTCTGTTAATTGTGATAATTTTCATGATAATCGCATTAATATTGACAATAATGATAATAATGATGTCACAAATGATAACATCAAAATGATAATTTTGATATTATTAATTTGGATAACAATTTAAAAGATAGCAATATTTAACACTATTAAAATAATTTCCATACTTATAATAATATTAGAAATAATCAGTAATAATTTTATTGATGTTAATAAAGAATATCATCATTGTTGTTCTTATTTCTAAAATTATCATTATTACTTGTATCATTATAAAAATAGTTATGATGATGAAAATGACAATGATAATTAGCATAATTATCATTACAACTGCAATAAGGATAATAATAACTATAATTATGGCGATGGATTACTATAATGATCATAATAATGACAATAATGATAATGATAATGACAATAATGATAATAATAATGACAATAATGATAATAATCATGACAATAATGATATTGATAATGACAATAATGATAATGATAGTGACAATAATGATAATAATTATGACAATAATGATAATAATAATGACAATAATGATAATAATAATGACTCATAATGATAATGATAATGACAATAATTATAATAATAATCACAATAATTATATTGATAATGACAATAATGATCATGATAAATGACAATAATGATAATAATATTGAAAATAATGATAATAATAATGACAATAAAGATAATAATAATGACAATAATGGTAATGATAATGACAATGATGATTACTGAGCCCATTCGTAATGAAAAATCCTAAACGTAAGA
>NC_091573.1:31568524-31571024 GCF_042767895.1 Penaeus vannamei
AATGTGCAGGAAGGGAAAATGTACTTTCAAATATATAAATGACTATATGACAATTTTCCAAGCAATATATTATCAATAACAAGTAAATACTTGTGAGTCTCCTAATGTGAATATAAAATTTTGTAGGTTGGAAGGTAAATAAGTAGATTTATTGTGTACATAAAATTACTGATAATTTGATTTCATAGAGTAGGTGATGGGTAGAATAGTGAAACACATTTTAGTGAACCTTAGCTTAAGTAGCTAGTCATATTATAGCACTGCATTCCACTCATGGAATGTGATGAGCCTTTGACAGCAGCTCATTATTTTTAATTACATTGGAATGATAGGCAGTGGGAGTTATGAACTTTTTGGTGATTAGATTAAGAGATCTACAGCAACCTCAGTCATCCTTCTTTCCTGTGACAGCATTGATACCAGGAATGTATAATTTGAGTGTGCTGTTGTTCTTTTTAGGTGTGCGGATTAACTTCTTAGTGTTTCAGAGTGTCAAGAAAATTTGGAAAAGAATATGAAATGTATTGTTTGTCTTTTTTTTTCCTCTTCCTTTTAAGATGTTCCATTTTTTCTCTCTGCTCGTGTGCAGTAGATAGTTACCATACTAGAGCCTTTATAATCTTTTCTCCCTTTTTTGCTAAGGTTATCGTGCAGTTACTAATATTAAGAAGCTGTCCTGTATTGCAGATTTTTCTTTTGTTTTCTTTTCTTTTCTTTTCTGTGATATAGGAGGGCATCTTAGGATTGTGTATTTCTTGTTGGCTGAGCTTGGCATGGCTACTTCTGTGTCAATTGTGTGTTTTTATTTTGTGCTGTCGTTAATGTTTCCAGAATAGTAACAAACCCAGGGGATAATGATTAAGATTTCACTCAGCAGAATCTGAAGTGAGACAAATATTAACAGATACAAGTGCAGACGTCAGCGGAGCAAAATGCAGCAGTCAATGAGGCTGTCACGTTAGCCAGGGCTGATAAGGACAAGTTGCAGGAACAGTTGCAGGGAACACTGGACTTGCAGGCCCACAAACTCTCAGATGCCCAGCGTGAAATTGAAATGTACCAAGAACAGTTACACCGACACCAGGAAAACCTACAGGTAACTTGGAATCAAAATCTTTTCTTTTCTTCTCCTTAAAATATTCTCCAAAGAAAGTGCTGGTAGTTGCATTTTTGGCATGAATTATTTTTCACAGAAGATAAAAATTTTAATTGTCAAACCTCACACAGCAAACAACTGCCGAGTTTGAGGAAGTGAAAAGAGCTTTGATAGAAGAAAAGAACGAGGCAGTAAAGCAACTGAGCCTGGAGCATGAGCTAGAGATGGTGGCCATGAAGGAGCGATGGCAAGAAGAGGATTCCTCGCGGCAGGAGGAACTCACGTCCTTAACTCAGGTTTGTTTTTTGGTAGAGTCCTTCCTTGGAATATTGTATTAGGGAGGCAGTGCCTCTCATTTTGCAGTTATATTTTATGGAGTTGTATGTGAATGTACATATGTAGCATATGTGATGGGAGTATAGTATTGTGCTAATAGTTCCAAAGGTTTTGATTTTGTTTAGCATAGTTGTTATTATTGTTTTTTTTTTCTTTTTTGGTTTGTTGTTATTATTGTTATTATGAATATTAATAATATTATTATGAATATTGATATTATTATTATTATTATTATTATTATTATTATTATTATTATTATTATTGTTATTATTTTAAGTTTACTGCTTTTCCATAAATACACAGGAAAGTTTCATCATAATTATATTGTTTATAAATGTACATGAAATAAGGAGTTCATGAAGCAAGAAGCGTCTTTGTAATGAAGAAACCTTTCCTACTTCAGAAACTGAAGAGCCTTGAAGAGGTCCTGCAACGGGCAGAGAGTGACCGAAACGAACTGGAGAAGAACTTCCAGGAGCGGTTTGAAGCTCACTTCCAGGAGGAGAAAGATAAGATTGTGCAGATTCTGGAGGTCAGCTTCAGTGAGCGTGAGAAGAAAGCCCTTGAGAGCCTGAAGGAACAGCTGACCCGTGAACACCAGGAGGAAGTGAGCAGGTAAGATTATAATGGTCTTCTTATCTCAGTAAAGGGATGTGTGAAATATAGGTAAAGCTCTTGCTTGTCGAAGGTACTTTATACTTTATATGTATGTTTGTTTCTCTGTTTCATGTATGTTTCATGTATTTGTAGATTTTTACATTCATGCTTATTATAAGTATGCCTGAAAATGCATATTCACAATACATTAGTCTATATTTATTTTATATAGGTAGATATATGCATATATATATATATATATATATATATATATATATATATATATATATATATATATATATATATATATATATATTTATATGTATATATATGTATATATGTATATATAATAGTGTGTATTTGTATAAATATATATATACATATATAATAAACATCATTATTATATAGACTGCTAAGTGAAAAGGAAGAGGCTCTGAGGTGTGCGTGTGAAGAGGTCCGTGTGAAGCTCGT
>NC_091573.1:31581692-31596975 GCF_042767895.1 Penaeus vannamei
TCCCCCCCCTTTTTTTTCCTCCCCCTTAATCTCTTCCTTCTCCTCCTCCTCTTTTTCCTCGCTTTCATCTCTTCCTCCTCGTCTTCATGTTGTCTTCCTCTGTCTTTTCTTTCCTCCTTGCGTCGTCGCCTTCGTCCTTCTCTCCATTATTGTCATTCTTCTCCTTCACCTCCTCTTCCTCCTCCTCTTCTTCTTTTTCTTCTTCTCCTTGTCTTCCTCCTTCGTCTTCTTCATCTCCTCCTCCCCCTAATCTTCCTCCTCCTCCTCCACCCCCTTTTCCTCCCTCTTCCTCCTTCAACCTCCTCCTCCTCCTCCCTCCTCCCTCCTCCCTCCATCCCCCCATCCCCCCATCCCCCACCTCCTCCCTCCTCCTCCTTCCTCCTTCTACCGTCTCCCCCTCTTCCTCCCACCCTCCTCCCCCTCCCATACCTCCCTCCCCCTCCCCCTCCTCCTACTTCCTCCCCCCTATTCCTCACCCTCCTCCTACCTCCTCCTCCTACCTCCTCCTCCTACCTCCTCCTCCTCCTCCTCCTCCTCCTCCTCCTCCTCCTCCTCCTCCTCCTTCGCCGCCGAGATCTGTCGGGATCGGTTCCCCGCCATTATTACCATTATCCTTGGCATCAGCATGAGAGTAACCCTCGAAACATGTTCCGTCGTAGGATGATGACGGACCGGCTTATCCTTTGGGTCTGATGGGGTCTGCTAGGGTCTATTGGGGTCTGCTAGGGTCTACTAAGGACTATTAGGGTCTCCTAGGGTCTACTAAGGACTATTAGGGTCTGATGGGGTCTCCTAGGGTCTACTGGGGTCTGCTAGGGTATACTGGGGTCTGCTAGGGTCTGCTGAGGCCTGATCGGTCTGCTGAATTTTCTGGGTCTGCTGGCGTATGATGGATGTGCTTGGATGGTTGGTGGGTCCTGCTGGGGTCTGATCGGGTCTGGTTGAGGTTTACGGGTCTGCTGGCGTATGATTTTTGCTTATTGATTTTGTGGGGGGGGGGTCTGATTGGTCTGCCGAATTATCTGGGTCTGATGGGTCAATCTATCGTCTGATGGTCTGTTTTTTTATGTGATAGGTTAGTTATATGTATATATTTCCTTCTTTTTTTCGTTTACTTTTTTATTGATTTATTTTGGATGTATTTGCGTATGTGTTTAAAATCGTCCTTTTTTGTTGTTGTCTCAAGGATTTTTTTTTTCTTTCTTTTTTGCGAGGGTTACCACATCGCAGAATTATCGCTTTTCAGCCCCCCCAAAAAAAAAGAAAAACAAAAAAAGAACAAGAATAAAAAAAAACAAAGAAGAGAGAGAGAGAGAGAAAAAAAGAGTAGACGCTAATAGGCTGTTTCAGCTGACAGGCCCATTAAGAGGAGTATATGGAAAGGGGGGGCCTCTGAATGTCAGCCATGCATAAGCACAGGCCATAAACAGCGACCGGGATGCTGGGATGATCGTCTGGAGGGGCCGGCGGGATGCCACGGGAGATGGGTGTATTAGAGGAAGGGAGGTGGGAGGTGGGGGGGGGAGGAGAGGTGGGAGGTGGGAGGGAGGGGGGAGGGGGAGAAGGGAGGTGGGAGGAGGAGGGAGGTGGGAGGTGGGGGGGAGGGAGGGGGATGGATGGATGGATGGAGGGAGGGAGGGAGGGAGGGAGGGAGGTGGGAGGGGGATGGAAGGTGGGAGGGGGATGGATGGAGGGGGGAGAGGGATGGATGGAGGGAGGTGGGGAAGGGGATGGAAGGTGGGAGGGGGAGGTTGTAGGGGGGAGGAGGGAGGGTAGGTGGGAGGGAGGGAGGGAGGTGGGAGAGGGATGGAAGGTGGGGAGGAGGGATGTGGGAGAGGGAGGGTAGGTGGGAGGAGGATGGATGGAGGGAAGGGGGGAGGGGGAGGGGAGGTGGGAGGGGGATGGAGGGAAGGGGGGAGGGGGAGGGGAGGTGGGAGGGGGATGGAGGGAGGGATGTGAGAGGGGGAGGATGTAGGAGGTGGATGGATGGAGGGAGGTGGGGGGGGAGGAGGGAGGTGGGAGAGGGAGGGAAGGGGGAGAGAGGGAGGTGGAGGAGCGGAAGAGGGAAGAAGGGAAGGATGGAGGACGGGGATGGAAGGAGTGGGAAAGGGAGAGGGAAGGAGGAGAGAGATACGGAGAAGAAGTAAAAAATAGATGTTGATAGTAATGGTAATAGTAATAAGACATGGAGGAGCAGCAGAAGGAGTAGAAGAAGAATTGGAGGACGTGGAAGAGTAACGGAGGAGGAGGAGGAAGAGAACAAAAATAACAACAACAGTATGGAGGAGGAGGAAAAGAAGAAACGAAGAGAGAGAGAGAGACAGAGAAAGAGAGCATAGATCATAGAACGATGATAAAAAAAAAGGTAGGAGGACAAGAGAGAGAATGAAAAAAAAAATTGATAAGGCACGACATTCATCCTGATTGCATTCGGAGATCTGTCTGCATCGCCCTCGACTAACGATATGAGCGGGGACAGCAGGTCAGAATCAGCTGAGATGGACTGCTTGAGATTGGCAGGGAAGGGGAAGGGGGAGGGGGTGGGGGTGGGAGGGATGGGGAAGGGAGATAGAGGTGGAGATGAAGGTGGTGGTGGGGAAGGAGAAGGGTAGGGAGATAGGGGGTGGGGAAAGGGGGTTTGGGGATGGGATTGGGGAAGGGGAAGGGGAGAGAGGTAGGGGGTGGGATGGGATTGGGGAAGGGGTTGGGATGGGATTGGGGAAGGGGAGGGAAGTAGGGAGTGGGGAAGGGGAGGGAGGTTTGGGGGTTTGGGGGAGGGGGAGGGAGGTGGGGTTTGGGGGAAAGGGGGGGGAAGGAGGTAGGGGCTGGGAGGGATGGGATTGGGGAAAAGGGGGTTTGGGGGAGGGATGGGGAAGGGGAGGGAGATAAGGGGTAAGGGGGAGCTAGGGTAGGGGGTGGGGAAGGGGGAGAGAGGTTTGGGGAGTGGGGAAAGGGGAGGGAGATGGGGGATGGAGATGAAGTTGGGGGTTGGAAAGGGATGGGAAAGGATGGGAGGTAAGTGTGAGGAGGGATAGGAAGGGATGGGGTTGAGGAAGGGGAAGGAGGTGGAGGATGGGGGGGTTAGGAGTGGAGTTGGGAGGGGAGGGGTCCTGAGGGGGATATAATAGAAGGGGGGTGGGGTGGGGGGGGGATATCAGGGGTATCTATCTGATGGGGGCGACGCGAGGGAGCAGATTCCAAGCACTGGATTCTAGGCGGCGGGGTCTCGGAATGTGGGTCTCGCGGTCTCGTCGGCGGTTCGGTCTCTCGGTCTTTGGCTCCGCGGTCTGCGTTTCTGGTTCGGTCTGGATTTGGGACTCGGGTCTTTCGAGTTGTTGGGTTCCGTGGTTCGGCCTCCATTCCCTCTTCCTCCTCCTCGTCTTCTTCGTCGTCTTCGTCGTCTGCCGTTCCCTTCTTTTCCTCTTTCTCTCTCTCTCTCTTTCTCTCTCTCTCTCTCTCTCTCTCTCTCTCTCTCTCTCTCTCTCTCTCCTCTCTCTCTCTCTCTCTCTCGCTCTCTCTCACTCTCTCTCCTCTCTCTCTCTCTCTCTCTCCTTCTTCTTCTTCTTCTTCTTCTTCTTCTTCTTCTTCTTCTTCT
This sequence comes from Penaeus vannamei, assembly GCF_042767895.1. Classification (NCBI taxonomy): domain Eukaryota; kingdom Metazoa; phylum Arthropoda; class Malacostraca; order Decapoda; family Penaeidae; genus Penaeus; species Penaeus vannamei. The sequence goes on from NC_091573.1 coordinate 31,585,288, forward strand.
TCATTTGCCTCATCGTCGTGCGGCTCCTTTGTCGTTATCCTCACGCTCTTCTTCCTTCTCCTCTTCCTTTTCATCCTCCTCTTACTCTTTATCCTCCTCTTTTTCTTCCTCCACCTCCTCCTCCTCTTCCTCTCTACCTCCGTCTCCTCCTCGGCCTCAGGGTCGCTTCCCTCCCCCTCTGCCTCCTCCGCCTCCGCCTCCTTCGCCTCCTTCGCCTCCCTCGCCTAAGCCTCCTTCAGTGCCTTCCGCGGCGCCCTTCAGGATCCTCGCGCCCTTCGAGAGCGAGCGAGGGCGAGGCAGGACGGCCGAGCGGCTCGCGCTGCCCAACCCGAGGCCGGCTGATGAGTGTGCCATAGAGCGTAAACACAGGCATTAGCGGAAAGCCCGGCGTTTAGCGGACGCGCGCGGGATGTCTCTGTTTGAGTTCGGGTCGTGTTTTTTTTTTTTTTTTTTTTTTTTTTTTTTTTTTTTTTTTCGTTCGGGTGTTTTATGGTCGTGTAGGGAAGGGGGGGACACCGTGTGTGTGTATGTGTGTGTGTGTGAGAGAGAGAGAGAGAGAGAGAGAGAGAGAGAGAGGAGAGAGAGAGAGAGAGAGAGAGAGAGAGAGAGAGAGAGAGAGAGAGGGGGGGGGGGGGGAGAGAAGGGGAAAGAGAGAGGGAGAGAGAGAGAGAAGGGGAAAGAGAGAGAGAGTGTGTGTGAGAGGGAGATAGCGAGAGAGTGTGTATGTGTGAGCGTGTGTGTGTGTGTGTGTGCCTGTACGTGTTTATGCTCATTCATGGAATATATCTTGATATTCTAAGTCTTCGGCGTTGAAGGAGGACCTCCAAGAGCCCCTGACGCAGCTTAGTACCCGTTAAAGGCTCGGATGCGATGGCCAAAAAAGCCACCGCCATTTTCACGAAGAAAGACGAATCACAATACATTTTCGTTATCATTATATTATCATTATTGGCCGAAGCATAGACGAGAAATACGCGTCGGTGGGAGGCAAGCGAGCCCCCGATGCCCGCCCGCCCGCCCGCCCGTCCGCCGCCCCGCCGTGGAGATAGAGGCGGCCGCCCGTGCCATAACTCGTAAACATGGTCATTATCGCCCCGACGGCACGGGAGTTACGGCTCGCGTGTTGCTGGCGTCGGGGGCGTCGAGGGCGTCGGCGACGGCGGTGGAAGCTCGCTCGACGCCGCTGTGACGTGTGGACGGCGCTCTATTGACCTCCCCGCGGCGAGAGTGGGCGAGAGGCGCGGGCGGCGGGGCTCAGCGTGGGTTCAATGGTTGTTGAATGGGCGGGCTGCACGGGCGGCGGTTGGGCGGGGGCGGCCGAGCTGGCACGGAGGATGGATGAAGGACGGCAGGGCGGCGGGTGGATGACCGGGGAGCGGATGCAGAATGCCCGCCCGAGTTGGTGGATGAGGGAGGCGGATGGGCGGCCCGAGGGCGGCTGTAGCGGGCGGCAGGTGCGGCGGGGGACACCGACCCCGCCTGTGCTTGTACCGCCTCCCCGCCCACTTTTACAGCTGCCTCATTACGCCCACACGCCCTTGATTTATACCAAAAGCACCTGCTCGGAGGCCCTCTCCCTCTCCCCCGCCCCTCGCCCTCCCTCCCGCCCACCAGCCCTCCCCCGTCCCTCGCCCTCCCTCCCGCCCACCAGCCCTCCCCCCTCCCTCCTCGCGTGCCCTCGTGCCCTCCTACCCCCGCACCCGCCCACCCACCGGTCCGTGTGCAGTGATTTAGCCCCGAGGACACGGGTCCTGGCGAGGCAGGTTTGTGACGTATCCTGCCACCCAACCTCGCTCCTTCGGGAAGACAACACGCCACTACGGACGCCGGGGGAGGGGCGAGAGGAGGGGGGAGGGGCGTAAGGAGAGGGTAGCGGGGGGAAGGGAGGGGAGCAAGGGTGAGGGTAGGGGAGAGGAGCAAAAGAGAGGGAAGGGGAGGAGAGGAGGGGTGAATGAAAGGAGGAGGAGGAAGGCGGCAAGGGAGAGGGGAGAGGGGAGAGGGGGAGGGAGCCGGTCCGTCGTGCCCAGGGAGGAGGGGAGGGGAGGGGGTTGGGTGAAGGAGCAGGTCGGACATCATGCTGGTATAGGGAGTAGATGATATCTCTTTATCTATGGCTAGAAGATGAGAACATGTTTTATTCATGAAGCTACGAGTTGCAAACATGTGTTCATCAGTGGGTACGGAGTGTAGACATGACCTGGTGACCAGTGGGTACAGACTGTAGATATGACCTGGTAACCACCATGACATGGTCTGTACCTGCTGGTTATGACATGGTGACTAGCAGGTATGGGTTAAAAACATGACCCAATGACTATCAATCATTAGACATGTCTTGGAGACTGCCATGTACAAGCCATAATGAGCGTAAGAGTCTCATGTTTAAACTACAGAGATGACTTGGTATAACCTGGTCGTTAATACGTACAACTATTGACATGACTTGGTATAACCTGGTCGTTAATACGTACAACTATTGACATGACTTGGTATAACCTGGTCGTTAATACGTACAACTATTGACATGACCTGTTGATTGTCAAGCACAGACTCTAGACATGACCCGGTGACCAGCAGAGGCAGATTACATACACGACCACTCGACCTGCCGATGCAAATTTTAGACGTGACCTGATTGAGCAACGGGAAATAATGTTAATAATAGCCTGATGATGAGCACCTATAGTGGCAGGACATTCAGGCCGTCTGCTGAAAGAAATTGTGTAGCGCAGATCATCTCTTTAATCAGTTTTCTTACGCTAGAATCTCCGCGGTAGTTGGAAATCTCAACGTAACTTTCAAACTGCCAGTTTCAAAAATATACAACGTTCTTTTCCTCTGGCGTTGTCTTGGTATACCTGTTGATTTGTTTTTGTTTTTGTTTTTGTTTTGTTTTTTGCGTTATTATTCTTTTTGTGCTTGGAAGAGTATTCCGCGATTTCTTCAAGCACACGACCGCCAGCCATGAGTGACATTTGCACGCATGTATGGGGTAGGGGATGCCCACGTGCCCGCTCTGGGTATTGATGTGGGTATCTACGCTGCATTGCCGAGCCTGTCCCTGCGACCGACCTGGCTGTGCCTTCATTGAACGGCCAGAAGCGTAGTAGCGGGGGTTGTAGTATGTGTGCGTGCGTGCGTTCGTGGGCGTGAGAGGGTGTGTGAGTGAGAGTGTGTGTGTGGGTGAGTGAGAGAGAGAGAGAGAGAGAGTGTGTGTGTGTGTGTGTGTGTGTATATGCATGTATGCATGTATATTTGCAAGCACGTACCCGGTCTCCCCCTCCGTTGCCGGTGATGATAGGAGGGGGGGAGGGGGCAGGAGTGAGAAAGGGGAGAGGGGGGGGGGGGTAGATGACGCCCCTGATTGCGTGCGACCCGCTGACGCCGAGGACATAATGAGAGCGTGTGTGTCGCCGCCGCCCCGAGATGCGATCAGCGCCCGACCCGAAGGTGCCGGATAAGCCCTCCGAGCGGCCGCAGCGGGCGTCGCGTGATGAGGGCGGCCGCCGTCTGTGCGGGGCGAAGCCGGGCGGGCGGTTTCCTCCTCTGCATAGATAGACAAATAGATAGATGGATAGATAGATATAGATAGATAGATATGAGTGTGTGTGTGTGTGTGCGTGTATGTGTGTGTGTGTGTGTGTGTGTGTGTGTGTGTGTGTGTGTGTGTGTATGTGTCTATGTATGTATGTTTTTATTTGTTCACTTTATCCATACTATATGGATCTGACGCGTTCTCTCCCCGCCATCAGCGCTGCCCCCTGTTCTCCTCGCGCCCGTCACTGCTGGAAGGTAGCGCCAGCAGTGTCAGCAGCTTGTATCGTCAGTGTCAGCCTGATAGGGGGGGGGGGGAGGTACTAGAGGGACGGGTGGGTCGAGGGGGGTGGGGTGGAGGTGGGGGGTGGGGTTAGATTTTAGTAGTGGCGCGGCGGAGTGTAGACATGTAGACCGGGCTAGGGCTGGCGACTGATATGTGCAGTGATTTATGTGGCCGGGGTGTTGGCCTCTTGCGCCCCCTTCCTCCTCCTCCCTCTCCTCCTCCTCCTCCTCCTCCTCCTCCTCCTCCTCCTACGCCCCTAACCCTGTTCCCCTCCCCCCCCCCCCCCCTGCCTCTCTCTTGACGCCCATTCCTCTACCCCGTCGTCCCCCGGTAAACCCCTCTTCTACCCCTCCCCCCCACGGCTGCCCACCTCTCTCTGCCCCCCACCCCCGCCCTCCTGCCCACCTCCCCCTCCCCCGCCCTCCTACCCACCTCCCCCTCCCCCGCCCTCCTGCCCACCTCCCCCACCCCCTCCCCCCACGGCTGCCACTCCAGTCTCCCCGGCAGATGATGCTCAAATCTCAGCAAGTTACAGTGGGCAGAGCGCCAAGGTGCCCCGGGGCCTCCACCACGCCCACGGCCCTCCTGCCCCCCCCCCCCCCCCGCCCCCCCCCCCCCCACAACCACCGCCGCCTCCATACTTGGAACACAACAATTTTGTTCACTTGCATTACCTGCGTCCACCACGTTAATTCTTTGCTGCGACTCGCGAGTTCACAGCGCTTGCAAGTTGTGTGTGTGTGTGTGTGCGTGCGTGCGAGTGTGTGCGAGTGTGTGTGTGTGCGAATGTATGTGTGCGTGCGTGCGTGCGTGTGTTTGTGTGCGTGCGTGCGCGTGCGCGTGTGTGTGTGCGCGTATATGGCTATGCACGTTTGTACGTGTGTGCGAGTGTCTTTCGTTCACACATAAATTTGCTTGCATAATTAGCACGTTGACCCGTCACTTTTTTTTGCATCTGCCTTGAATTCGTGTGCGAGGTGCGGTAATTTTTTATGTGTGTTTTATGTTTTCTCCGAGGGAACATTTGGGAAAGGGAGTGTAAGCATATGTGGTTTTATTGTTTGCGCAAGACGAGATAAAAAAAAAAAAAAAAAAAAGAGTGATGGACTAGCTCACTCGGAAATTTTTCTTTTGGAAGTTAAAACATAGCGACGATTTTCATTTGTTTCTCTCGCTCATTTTATATCCGATGTTTCAGTTTCAGTTTAATATAGTTATAGATTTGCTGGTCATCTTTAAGGTTCATCTTTCGAAAACAGCCATTCGAGTCCACTAAAAATTGAATTGATATGACTTAGCAATACCATTTGTCTTCCTCGACATGAACGCCATGTCTCTTCATAATATTTTTTAATGATAATAATAATAATTAATAATAATAATGATAATAATTCATAATAATAATTTCCTTTTCATAGGACACTTTCCCTCTTCGTAGGAACACTTGCTCTCTTGATAGGATTGTCTTCCCCGCGACTCGATGCAACCTAACCTTACGTGTTACTAAATTCGCTGTTACTTGATAGGACAGCATTGCCTGTTACTTGATAGGACAGCATTGCCTGTTACTTGATAGGACAGCATTGCCTGTTACTTGATAGGACAGCATTGCCTGTTACTTGATAGGACAGCATTGCCTGTTACTTGATAGGACAGCATTGCCTGTTACTTGATAGGACAGCATTCCCTGTTACTTGATAGGACAGCATTGCCTGTTACTTGATAGGACAGCATTGCCTGTTACTTGATAGGACAGCATTGCCTGTTATTTGATAGGACAGCATTGCCTGTTACTTGATAGGACAGCATTGCCTGTTACTTGATAGGACAGCATTGCCTGTTACTTGATAGGACAGCATTGCCTGTTACTTAATAGGACAGCATTCCCTGTTACTTGGTTAGACAGCATTGCCTGTTACTTGATAGGACAGCATTCCCTGTTGCTTGGTTAGACAGCATTGCCTGTTACTTGGTTAGACAGCATTCCCTGTTACTTGATAGGACAGCATTGCCTGTTACTTGGTTAGACAGCATTCCCTGTTACTTGGTTAGACAGCATTCCCTGTTACTTGATAGGACAGCATTGCCTGTTACTTAATAGGACAGCATTCCCTGTTACTTGATAGGACAGCATTGCCTGTTACTTGATAGGACAGCATTCCCTGTTACTTGATAGGACAGCATTCCCTGTTACTTGATAGGACAGCATTCCCTGTTACTTGATAGGACAGCATTGCCTGTTACTTGATAGGACAGCATTGCCTGTTACTTGATAGGACAGCATTGCCTGTTATTTGATAGGACAGCATTGCCTGTTACTTGATAGGACAGCATTGCCTGTTACTTGATAGGACATCATTGCCTGTTACTTGGTTAGACAGCATTCCCTGTTACTTGATAGGACATCATTGCCTGTTACTTGATTGGACAGCATTCCCTGTTACTTGGTTAGACAGCATTCCCTGTTACTTGATAGGACAGCATTGCCTGTTACTTGATAGGACAGCATTGCCTGTTACTTGATAGGACAGCATTGCCTGTTACTTGAAAGGACAGCATTGCCTGTTACTTGGTTAGACAGCATTGCCTGTTACTTGATAGGACAGCATTCCCTGTTGCTTGGTTAGACAGCATTGCCTGTTACTTGATGGGACAGCATTGCCTGTTACTTGATAGGACAGCATTCCCTGTTGCTTGGTTAGACAGCATTGCCTGTTACTTGATAGGACAGCATTGCCTGTTACTTGATAGGACAGCATTGCCTGTTACTTGATAGGACAGCATTGCTTGTTACTTGGTTAGACAGCATTGCCTGTTACTTGATAGGACAGCATTGCCTGTTACTTGATAGGACAGCATTGCCTGTTACTTGATAGGCCAGCATTCCCTGTTACTTGATAGGACAGCATTGCCTGTTACTTGATAGGACAGCATTGCCTGTTACTTGATAGGACAGCATTTCCTCTTACTTGATAGGACAGTATTGCCTGTTACTTGGTTAGACAGCATTCCCTGTTACTTGGTTAGACAGCATTGCCTGTTACTTGATAGGACAGCATTGCCTGTTACTTGATAGGACAGCATTGCCTGTTACTTGATAGGACAGCATTGCCTGTTACTTGATAGGACAGCATTGCCTGTTACTTGATAGGACAGCATTGCCTGTTACTTGATAGGACAGCATTGCCTGTTACTTGATAGGACAGCATTTCCTCTTACTTGATAGGACAGCATTGCCTGTTACTTGGTTAGACAGCATTCCCTGTTACTTGGTTAGACAGCATTCCCTGTTACTTGATAGGACAGCATTGCCTGTTACTTGATAGGACAGCATTGCCTGTTACTTGATAGGACAGCATTGCCTGTTACTTGATAGGACAGCATTGCCTGTTACTTGGTTAGACAGCATTCCCTGTTACTTGATAGGACAGCATTGCCTGTTACTTGATAGGACAGCATTGCCTGTTACTTGATAGGACAGCATTGCCTGTTACTTGATAGGACAGCATTGCCTGTTACTTGATAGGACAGCATTGCCTGTTACTTGATAGGACAGCATTTCCTCTTACTTGATAGGACAGCATTGCCTGTTACTTGAAAGGACAGCATTGCCTGTTACTTGAAAGGACAGCATTGCCTGTTACTTGAAAGGACAGCATTGCCTGTTACTTGATAGGACAGCATTGCCTGTTACTTGATAGGACAGCATTGCCTGTTACTTGATAGGACAGCATTGCCTGTTACTTGATAGGACAGCATTGCCTGTTACTTGATAGGACAGCATTGCCTGTTACTTGATAGGACAGCATTGCCTGTTACTTGATAGGACAGCATTGCCTGTTACTTGGTTAGACAGCATTCCCTGTTACTTAATAGGACAGCATTGCCTGTTACTTGGTTAGACAGCATTCCCTGTTACTTAATAGGACAGCATTGCCTGTTACTTGGTTAGACAGCATTGCCTGTTACTTGATAGGACAGCATTGCCTGTTACTTGATAGGACAGCATTGCCTGTTACTTGATAGGACATCATTGCCTGTTACTTGGTTAGACAGCATTCCCTGTTACTTAATAGGACAGCATTGCCTGTTACTTGGTTAGACAGCATTCCCTGTTACTTGATAGGACAGCATTGCCTGTTACTTGATAGGACAGCATTGCCTGTTACTTGATAGGACATCATTGCCTGTTACTTGAAAGGACAGCATTGCCTGTTACTTGATAGGACAGCATTGCCTGTTACTTGATAGGACATCATTGCCTGTTACTTGAAAGGACAGCATTGCCTGTTACTTGATAGGACATCATTGCCTGTTACTTGATAGGACAGCATTGCCTGTTACTTGGTTAGACAGCATTCCCTGTTACTTAATAGGACAGCATTGCCTGTTACTTGATAGGACAGCATTCCCTGTTACTTGGACAATTTTCCCTCTTCGTTGCTGAGAACACCTTCCCTCAATCTTATAGAATTGCTTTACTTCTTGGTAGCATTGCGTTCCCTGCTACTTGATAGGAATGCCTTCCCACTGACTTGATAATCCCACAATTCCCTTGGGATATCCTTTTATTTTTTTTTTTTTTTTTTTTTTTTTTTTGTAAGGCAGCATTCCGTGTTACTTGATAGTTATACCTTCCCTCATACTTGATAGGAAAGACTTTCCTCACATGCCTTGCCTTTTCCTCGATGGTAATACCTTGCCTGTTCATTGCAGGACGAGAACCGGTTCCGCGTTCCGAAGGGCACCAAGTTCTACCGCGTGATGGCCAAGCCGTGGGACAGCGAGGACAGCTCACGGAGAGATGGGAAGAAGGAGTCCCAGCAGGCATCTCCTACCCAGTAGTAGCAGCATCCTACTCCAGCATCATCCCGTCTCCCTTCCTCTGGCCCTCGTGGATGCCCTGGACGCATATCCTTCACCACACTGTCCCTGGCTTTGAGAAATAGGACACGACCGACCAAGACCCACGGGGGAGCGTGGCGGAGCAGCAGCGCCTGTGGCCGTCATCTTCTCGACACGTTGTCTCGTGACTCGTTCCATGTCATTGTAAACATTCTGTAAACATCGCCCTTCATTACTGTCTGACATCTTTCATGACATCACTGTTTCATTTTCATCATTCCATTGTGACGGTTCTCCTTCGTGACACGACACTTTTCCTGACAGAGACAGCTTTCCTAACTTTACAGTAATATTATTGATGATTTAAAAGAAAAATAACTTGGGATATCCATTTCTTCTTCCTATAGTAGTTTTCCTAACATTATCAGAACTTCATTCATACTACTTCAACATAAACCATTAAAACTGGTAGTCTTAACAGTGTTTATCATTCACACTTAGAGACAAACATACTAATGTTTCACATTATTTTAATTTATAGTTCTTCATTCATCTATTTACTCCTTTGTTTTATGTTCAATCAGATTGTCTCCAGACTTTCCCCCCCTCTCATATATATTATGCAATAATATGTAGAACAAGAGGCAAAGATGGCAACTTAAAAAAAAGGAATGATACATGAGTTTGTTGTGGATTAAAAAAAGAAGAAGAGCATATTAACAATTAACTGAAGACCTGCGTATGAAGTCAATGCTTGTGTGTTTGTTTTGCCTCAGATTACCTGCCATTGTAGCTCTCAATCATCTCAACTTTGTCTTCGCTATCTGGATGCCGCTCCTTAGACATTTTTTTCGCACCAAATTGTTTTTTTTTTGCAGGTCTGCTTCAACTTAATTTCAGGCCAAATAGATGATCAGAGATATTGAAAAAGTATTTCAAGGATGTAATTCATGTATTTTTGCAAGGAATCCAGTTAGAAGCATGTAACATTTGTAATGCAGCGAGAAGATTTTTTAATAAAGGGTGTTTTTAAAAAGGATATGATTGTAGTTGCTCCTTGAAATATGATGAAGATGAGTACCACATTTTATCATAATTTCTGTGCAGTAGCCCTTGTCTGCTCTATAGAGATTTAAAGTCCCTGTTTTATCATTTTATCATGCAGTAAATCATGCTGTATTTAATTTCAGGAACTGAAATAGGATAGGTTGATAGTTCTGTTTGAAGTTAATTTTATTCCTCTCAGTCACGGCACTGGGAGACATTTAAACCTTGTAAATATCAAAGAAATGGGAATATTAAAGTCAATATTTAACCGAACTGAAATTAAAGAATGCAGGCAAAAGTCATTTATAAGTGACTTTCTTGTGATGTTATTTTTAACTTCAATGAAAATCCTAGTTTTTATACAGATTGAAAAATAGATATTAACTCTTCTCTTAACACTTGTACTGCCTGCCTAAGTATTACCTCTGTGAAAGATGACCCCTTTGGTTATTGTCTGAGGGGGTCCGAGTGTGGCAGTAATGTACCTGTGTTTTTATCATGTATGCAACCTGAAAGTCAGACCCAGATTCCATCATAGCTTGTACAATAATGAGCAAATAATCCTTACATAGGTATAACTTTAGGTAGAAACTAGCCTTTGATTCATTTTCTGAGAAGTATAAAATTACAAATTCAAGTTAAAATGTGTATAAAATATTCAACAACTTCACCAAGTTATTACATACCTGAAAATATTTTTTTTCCAAAATACATTTCCCTTTAGACTTATCCATTTTGGAATGTATGCGTGGGTTTTGGTACAGCAATGGATATTCCTTGACCAGCAAATTACCTGTGTCTTCTAATGGCTATATTACTTAGTTGCAAATTAAATCAAATCCATTTATGTGAGAATAGTCCTTTTAAAAGAAGACATATTTTACTGGGTATTGAGAATAAGGAGATGGATTCATCAATAATGTAATTTAAATTGTGCAAAGTTTAGTTTCTAGTTTGATTTGTGAGTATGCTGTACAATATTTTTGCACAAATATACACTTTGCATAATTGGGCTGAATGGTGAAAGATAGGGTTTGGCAAATATATGAATAACTATACATTTGAGTTTTGTAAAGGCAGAGAAGTCAAAAAGGCTACACGGCACCAAGAAGCAGATATTTTCTAATGTGTCACTTAATACGTCTAAGATTCTACTTACCTCTCTTCAACCGAGGTCATTAATTTTCATGTAAGCAGTCAGACCTTGCCATGTGAAGTTATATTTGACTGTGCCATCATTTATGAAGACAGTGGGACCTGTTTTGGCTCTAAACCACGAGCATAGTTGGCAACCTGTGTCGCAGCCAAAGCCCGGGTTATATGTGTCAATGTTTTATTCTTACTGATCTTAAAACAACACAAGGAAAGACTTTAATCCAGACTCTATCAAGCTGTCACTTCCTACAGCGCTGTTTTTGTGTTTTAAAGGAAATGAGGTTTTTCTAAAAGTATTGTTAGGATGTAAACTGTATTTGCTGTTTGATGATAAGCTGGATTCGTAAAGAGCTTTTTACATACGGAACTGGATCGTATAGAAGCTTAGGCGGATGATTTGTAAATAGAATATTGGATATATATAGTATACATACATATATATACATATATATATATATTTGTAACACATTTCCACAGTATGTGCTGAGAGCAAGTGTATTAGATATGTTTGAACAATGTGGAGTGGATGAGGTCTTTGTTTTAGTCGTTTATTTTCGAAAGCAGTTGTTTCTGTGAGGCTTAAAAAAATATCCCAACACTCCATACATTTTGTTAGGCTCACCCGTAAACGCCTCATCTGCTGAGGAAGTACAAGTTGCTAATAGTTTGTCAGATGATACTTAGGCAATTTTAGCTCGACACTTCCTAGAGAAAAATGCGCCGTATAAAGTAGGGAAGCTGGTCGACGTATCTATCCGCAATTATAATGCAGGTCATCATTTAACTGAGATCGAAAACTAATTGGCTTGGTTCCCCTCCGC
>NC_091573.1:31597475-31614975 GCF_042767895.1 Penaeus vannamei
AAAAAGAAAGAGAGAAAAAAAAAAGGAGTAGACTAGCTAATAGGGCTGTTTTGGCTGACAGGCCCTATTAAAGAGGAGTATATGGAAAGGGGGGGGCCTCTGAATGTCAGCCATGCATAAGCATTGGTAGGGCCATAAACAGCGACCTGGGGATGCTGGGATGATCGTCTGGAGGGGCCTGGCGGGATGCCACGGGAGATGGGTGTATTAGAGGAAGGGAGAGGGAGGGATGAGAGGGAGGAGAGGTGGGAGGTGGAGGGTGTTGGAGGGGGAGATGGGAGGTGGGGAGGTGGGTGGTGGGAGTGTGAATGGAGGAGGGGAGGGGGATGGATGGAGGGGGGATGAGGGATGGAAGGTGGGAGGGAGGTGGGAGGAGGGATGGAAGGTTGGAGGGGGATGGATGGAGGGGGAGAGAGGGATGGATGGAGGGAGGTGGGAAGGGGATGGAAGGGTGGGAGGGGAGTCAGGGGTGGGGAGGAGGGAGGGTAGGTGGGAGGGAGGGAGGGAGGTGGGAGAGGGATGGAAGGTGAGGAGGGATGTGGGAGAGGGAGGTAGGTGGGAGGAGGATGGATGGAGGGAAGGAGGAAGGAGGGAGGTGGAAAGGGGGATGAGTGGAAGGGGCAGGGAGGGAGGTGGGAGGGATGGGAGGGAGGAAGGAAAGGGAGAGGATGTAGGAGGTGGATGGATGGAGCGGAGGTGGGGGGAGGGAGGGAGGTGGGAGAGGGAGGGACGGGGAGAGAGGGAGGTGGAGGAGCGGAAGAGGGAAGAAGGGAAGGATGGAGGACGGGGATGGAAGATGGGAAAGGGAGAGGGATGGAGGAGAGAGAGACGGGAGAAGTAAAAAATAGATGTTGATAGTAATGGTAATAGTAATAAGACATGGAGGAGGAGCAAGGAAGGAGTAGAAGAAGAATTGGAGGATGTGTGAAGGAGTAATGAGGAGGAGTGAGGCAAGAGAACAAAAATAACAACAACAGTATGGAGGAGGAGGAAAAGAAGAAACGAAGAGAGACAGACAGATAGAGAGAGAAATCGAGAGAGAGAGAGAAATCGAGAGAGAGCAAAGATCATAGAACGATGATAAAAAAAAAGGTAGGAGGACAAGAGAGAGAAATGAAAGTGCAAAAATTGATAAGGCACTGACATTCATCCTGATTGTATTCTGGAGATCTGTCTGCATCGCCCTCGACTACACGATATGAGTGTGGGGGACAGCAGGTCAGAATCAGCTGAGATGGACTGCTTGAGATTGGCAGGGAAGGGGTGGGGGTGTGGGGGTGGGGGTGGGGGGAGGGGGAGGGGGTGGGGAAGGGGAGATAGAGGTAGAGATGAAGGTGGTGGTGGGGAAGGGAGAAAGCTGTAGGGAGATAGGGGGTGGGGAAGGGGTTGGGATGGGATTAGGGAGAGGGGAAGGGGAGAGAGGTAGGGGGTGTGGATGTGGATTGGGGAAGGGGTTGGGATGGGATTGAGGAAGGGGGAGGGAGGTAGGGAGTGGGGAAGGGGAGGGAGGTTGGGGTTGTGGGAGGGGGAGGGAGATTGGGGTTGTGGGAAGGGGGGAAGGAGGTAGGGGCTGGGAGGGATGGGGATTGGGGGAAGGGGGTTGGGAGTGGGGATGGGGAAGGGGAGGGAGATAAGGGGTAAGGGGGAGCTAGGGTAGGGGGTGTGGGAAGGGGGAGAGAGGTTGGGAGTGGGGGAAAGGGGAGGGAGATGGGGGATGGAGATGAAGTTGGGGGGTTGGAAAGGGATGGGGAAAGGATGGGAGGTAAGTGTGAGGAAGGGATAGGAAGGGATGGGGTTGAGGAAGGGGAAGGAGGTGGAGGATGGGGGGTTAGGGAGTGGAGTTGGGAGGGGAGGGGTCCTGAGGGGGGATATAATAGAAGGGGGGTGGGGTGGGGGGGGGATATCAGGGGTATCTATCTGATGGGGGCGACGCGAGGGAGCAGATTCCAAGCACTGGATTCTGGGCGGCGGGGTCTCGGAATGTGGGTCTCGCGGTCTCGTCGGCGGTTCGGTCTCTCGGTCTTTGGCTCCGCGGTCTGCGTTTCTGGTTCGGTCTGGATTTGGGACTCGGGTCTTTCGAGTTGTTGGGTTCCGTGGTTCGGCCTCCATTCCCTCCTCCTCCGTCTTCGCCGTCTTCGTCGTCTTCGTCGTCTGCCGTTCATTTCTTTTCCTCTTTCTCTCTCTCTCTCTCTCTCTCTCTCTCTCTCTCTCTCTCTCTCTCTCTCTCTCTCTCTCTCTCTCTCTCTCTCTCTCTCTCTCTCTCTCTCTCTCTCTCTCTCTCTCTCTCTCTCTCTCTCCCTCTCTCTCTCTCTTTCTTCTTCTTCTTCATTTGCCTCATCGTCGTGCGGCTCCTTTGTCGTTATCCTCACTCTCTTCTTCCTTCTCCTCTTCCTTTTCATCCTCCTCTTACTCTTTCTCCTCCTCTTTTACTTCCTCCTCCTCCTCCTCGTCCTCTTCCCCTGCCCATCTTCCTCCTCCCCCTCTCTACATCCGTCTCCTCCACGTCCCCAGGGTCGCTTCCTTCGCCTCCGCCTCCGTCTCCTCCTTCACCTCCTTCAGTGCCTTCCGCGACCCCCTGCAGGATCCTCGCGCCCTTCGAGAGCGAGCGAGGGCGAGGCAGGACGGCCGAGCGGCTCGCGCTGCCCAACCCGAGGCCGGCTGATGAGTGTGCCATAGAGCGTAAACACAGGCATTAGCGGAAAGGCCGGCGTTTAGCGGACGCGCGCGGGATGTCTCTGTTTGAGTTCGGGTCGTGTTTTTTTTTTTTTTTTTTTTTTTTTTTTTTTTTTTTTTTTTTTTCGTTCGGGTGTTTTATGGTCGTAGTAGGGGGTGGGGGTGGGACTCCGTGTGTGTGTGTGTGTGTGTGTGTGTGTGTGTGTGTGTGTGTGTGTGTGTGTGTGTGTATGTGTTTTGTGTGTGTGCGAGAGAGAGAGAGAGAGAGAGAGAGAGTAGAGAGAGAGAGAGAGAGAAGAGGAGAGAGAGAGAGAGAGAGAGAGAGAGAGAGAGAGAGAGAGAGAGAGAGAGAGAAGGGGAGAGAGAGAGAGTGTGTGTGTGTGTGTGTGCGCCTGTACGTGTTTATGCTCATTCATGGAATATATCTTGATATTGTAAGTCTTCGGCGTTGAAGGAGGACCTCCAAGAGCCCCTGACGCAGCTTAGTACCCGTTAAAGGCTCGGATGCGATGGGCAAAAAAGCCACCGCCATTTTCACGAAGAAAGACGAATCACAATACATTTTCGTTATCATTATATTATCATCATGATTATTGGCCGAAGCATAGACGAGAAATACGCGTCGGTGGGAGGCAGGCGAGCCCCCGATGCCCGCCCGCCCGCCCGCCCGCCGCCCCGCCGTGGAGATAGAGGCGGCCGCCCGTGCCATAACTCGTAAACATGGTCATTATCGCCCCGACGGCACGGGAGTTACGGCTCGCGTGTTGCTGGCGTCGGGGGCGTCGGCGACGGCGGTGGAAGCTCGCTCGACGCCGCGGTGACGTGCGGGCGGCGCTCTATTGACCTCCCCGCGGCGAGAGTGGGCGAGAGGCGCGGGCGGCGGGGCTCAGCGTGGGTTCAATGGTTGTTGAATGGGCGGGCTGCACGGGCGGCGGTTGGGCGGGGGCGGCCGAGCTGGCACGGAGGATGGATGAAGCTGGACGGCAGGGCGGCGGGTGGATGACCGGGGAGCGGATGCAGAATGCCCGCCTCGAGTTGGAGTGGATGAGGGAGGCGGATGGGCGGCCCGAGGGCGGCTGTAGCGGGCGGCAGGTGCGGCGGGGGACACCGACCCCGCCTGTGCTTGTACCCGCCTCCCCGCCTCACTTTTACAGCTGCCTCATTACGCCCACACGCCCTTGATTTATACCAAAAGCACCTGCTCGGAGGCCCTCTCCCTCTCCCCCGCCCCTCGCCCTCCCTCCCGCCCACCAGCCCTCCCCCCGCCCCTCGCCCTCCCTCCCGCCCACCAGCCCTCCCCCCTCCCCCCTCGCGCGTGTGCGCTCCTCGCTGCCCTCCTACCCCCGCACCCGCCCACCACCGGTCCGTGTGCAGTGATTTAGCCCCTGAGGACACGGGTCCTGGCGAGGCAGGTTTGTGACGGTATCCTGCCACCCAACCTCGCTCCTTTGGGAAGACAACACGCCACTACGGACGCCGGGGGAGGGGGGGGAGGAGGGGGGAGGGGCGTAAGGAGAGGGTAGCGGGGGGAAGGGAGGGGAGCAAGGGTGAGGGTAGGGGAGAGGAGCAAAAGAGAGGGAAGGGGGAGGAGAGGAGGGGTGGGAATGAAAGGAGGAGGAGGGAAGGCGGCAAGGGAGAGGGGAGAGGGGAGAGGGGGAGGGAGCCGGGTCCTGTCAATGTGCCCAGGGGAGGAGGGGAGGGGAGGGGGTTGGGTGAAGGAGCAGGTCGGACATCATGCTGGTATAGGGAGTAGATGATATCTCTTTATCTATGGCTAGAAGATGAGAACATGTTTTATTCATGAAGCTACGAGTTGCAAACATGTGTTCATCAGTGGGTACGGAGTGTAGACATGACCTGGTGACCAGTGGGTACAGACTGTAGATATGACCTGGTAACCACCATGATATGGTCTGTACCTGCTGGTTATGACATGGTGACTAGCAGGTATGGGTTAAAAACATGACCCAATGACTATCAATCATTAGACATGTCTTGGAGACTGTCATGTACAAACCATAATGAGCGTAAGAGTCTCATGTTTAAACTACAGAGATGACTTGGTATAACCTGGTCGTTAATACGTACAACTATTGACATGACTTGGTATAACCTGGTCGTTAATACGTACAACTATTGACATGACTTGGTATAACCTGGTCGTTAATACGTACAACTATTGACATGACTTGGTATAACCTGGTCGTTAATACGTACAACTATTGACATGACCTATTGACTGTCAAGCACAGACTCTAGACATGACCCGGTGACCAGCAGAGGCAGATTACATACACGACCTCGCCACAGACTTGGACACGACCACTCGACCTGCCGATGCAAATTTTAGACGTGACCTGATTGAGCAACGGGAAATAATGTTAATAATAGCCTGATGATGAGCACCTATAGTGGCAGGACATTCAGGCCGTCTGCTGAAAGAAATTGTGTAGCGCAGATCAGCTCTTTGCACAGTTTTCTTACGCTAGAATCTCCGCGGTAGTTGGAAATCTCAACGTAACTTTCAAACTGCCAGTTTCAAAAAAATACAACGTTCTTTTCCTCTGGCGTTGTCTTGGTATACCTGTTGATTTGTTTTTGTTTTTGTTTTTTTGTTTTGTTTTTTGCGTTATTATTCTTTTTGTGCTTCAAAGAGTATTCCGCGATTTCTTCAAGCACACGACCGCCAGCCATGAGTGACACTTGCACGCATGTATGGGGTAGGGGATGCCCACGTGCCCGCTCTGGGTATTGATGTGGGTATCTACGCTGCAGTGCCGAGCCTGTCCCTGCGCCCGACCTGGCTGTGTCTTCATTGAACGGCCAGAAGCGTAGTAGCGGGGGTTGTAGTATGTGTGCGTGCGTGCGTTCGTGCGCGTGAGAGGGTGTGTGAGTGAGAGTGTGTGTGTGGGTGAGTGAGAGAGAGAGAGAGAGAGTGTGTGTGTGTGTGTGTGTGTGTGTGTGTTTGTGTGCATATGCATGTATGCATGTATATTTGCAAGCACGTACCCGGTCTCCCCCTCCGTTGCCGGTGATAGGAGGAGGGGGGGGGGGGGGCAGGAGTGAGAAAGGGGAGAGGGGGGGGGGGTAGATGACGCCCCTGATTGCGTGCGACCCGCTGACGCCGAGGACATAATGAGAGCGTGTGTGTCGCCGCCGCCCCGAGATGCGATCAGCGCCCGACCCGAAGGTGCCGGATAAGCCCTCCGAGCGGCCGCAGCGGGCGTCGCGTGATGAGGGCGGCCGCCGTCTGTACGGAGCGAAGCCGGGCGGGCGGTTTCCTCCTCTGCATAGATGGACAAATAGATAGATATAGATGTAGATATATATGAGTGTGTATGTGTACGTGTGCGTGTGTGTGTGTGTGTGTGTGTGTGTGTGTGTGTGTGTGTGTGTATGTATGTATGTGTGTGTGTGTGTGTGTGTGTGTCTATGTATGTATGTATGCATGTTTTTATTTGTTCACTTTATCCATACTATATGGATCTGACGCGTTCTCTCCCCGCCATCAGCGCTGCCCCCCTGTTCTCCTCGCGCCCGTCACTGCTGGAAGGTAGCGCCAGCAGTGTCAGCAGCTTGTATCGTCAGTGTCAGCCTGATATGGGGGGGGGGGGGGAGGTACTAGGAGGGACGGGTGGGGTGGGGGTGGGGTGGAGTGTGGGGGGTGGGGGTAGATTTTAGTAGTGGCGCGGCGGAGTGTAGACATGGTAGACCTCGTGGGCTAGGGCTGGCGACTGATATGTGCAGTGATTTATGTGGCCGGGGTGTTGGCCTCTTTGCGCCCCCTTCCTCCTCCCTCTCCCTCCTCCTCCTCCTCCTCCTCCTCCTCCTCTCCTACGCCCCTAACCCTGTTCCCCTCCCCTTCCCCCCCCTGCCTCTCTCTTCTGACGCCCATTCCCTCTACCCCTGTCGTCCCCCTGGTAAACCCCTTCTTCTACTCCCTCCTCCCCCCACGGCTGCCCACCTCTCTCTGCCCCCCCACCCCCGCCCTGCCCTGCCCACCTCCCCTTCCCCCTCCCCCCACGGCTGCCCACCTCTCTCTGCCCCCCACCCCCGCCCCTCCTGCTCCACCTCCCCCCTCCCCCACCCTCCTCCTGCCCACCTCCCCCTCCCCCGCCCTCCTGCCCACCTCCCCCGCCCTCCCTCTGCCCACCTCCTCCCCCCCCTCTCCCCGCGGCTGCCACTCCAGTCTCCCCGGCAGATGATGCTCAAATCTCAGCAAGTTACAGTGGGCAGAGCGCCAAGGTGCCCCGGGGCCTCCACCACGCCCACGGCCCTCCTGCCCCCCCCCCCCCCTGCTCCCCCCGCCCGCACCACCCACCGCCGCCTCCATACTTGGAACACAACAATTTTGTTCACTTGCATTACCTGCGTCCACCACGTTAATTCTTTGCTGCGACTCGCAGTTGTGTGTGTGTGTGTGTGTGTGTGTGTGTGTGTGTGTGTGTGTGTGTGTGTGTGTGTGTGTGCGAGTGTGTGCGAGTGTGTGTGTGTGCGAATGTATGTGTGCGTGCGTGCGTGCGTGTGTTTGTGTGCGTGCGTGCGCGTGCGCGTGTGTGTGTGCGCGTATATGGCTATGCACGTTTGTACGTGTGTGCGAGTGTCTTTCGTTCACACATAAATTTGCTTGCATAATTAGCACGTTGACCCGTCACTTTTTTTTGCATCTGCCTTGAATTCGTGTGCGAGGTGCGGTATTTTTTTATGTGTGTTTTATGTTTTCTCCGAGGGAACATTTGGGAAAGGGAGTGTAAGCATATGTGGTTTTATTGTTTGCGCAAGACGAGATAAAAAAAAAAAAAGAGTGATGGACTAGCTCACTCGCAAATTTTCCTTTGGAAGTTAAAACATAGCGACGATTTTCATTTGTTTCTCTCGCTCATTTTATATCCGATGTTTCAGTTTCAGTTTAATATAGTTATAGATTTGCTGGTCATCTTTAAGGTTCATCTTTCGAAAACAGCCAATCGAGTCCACTAAAAAATTGAATTGATATGACTTAGCAATACCATTTGTCTTCCTCGACATGAACGCCATGTCTCTTCATAATAATTTTTAATAATGATAATAATAATTAATAATAATAATAATAATAATTAATAATAATAATTTCCTTTTCATAGGACACTTTCCCTCTTCGTTGGAACACTTGCTCTCTTGATAGGATTGTCTTCCCCGCGACTCGATGCAACCTAACCTAACCTGTTACTAAATTCGCTGTTACTTGATAGGACAGCATTCCCTGTTACTTGATAGGACAGCATTCCCTGTTACTTGATAGGACAGCATTGCCTGTTACTTGATAGGACAGCATTCCCTGTTACTTGATAGGACAGTATTCCCTGTAACTTGATAGGACAGCATTCCCTGTTACTTGATAGGACAGCATTCCCTGTTACTTGATAGGACAGCATTCCCTGTTACTTGATAGGACAGCATTCCCTGTTACTTGATAGGACAGCATTGCCTGTTACTTGATAGGACAGCATTCCCTGTTACTTGATAGGACAGCATTCCCTGTTACTTGATAGGACAGCATTCCCTGTTACTTGATAGGACAGCATTCCCTGTTACTTGATAGGACAGCATTGTCTGTCACTGATGGTATCGTTATCAGTCTGTTACTTGACAGGACAGCATTGCCCGTTACTTGATGGTATCGTTAATTGCCCGTCACTTGATAGGACAGCATTGTCTGTTACTTGATAGGACAGCATTGCCTGGTTACTTGATAGGACAGCACTGGTCTGTCACTCTGACAGGACAGCATTGCCCGTTACTCTGATAGACAGCATTGCCTGCTTCATTGATAGGACAGCATTGCCCGTTTTATTTGATAGACAGCATCAGCCTCGTTACTTGATAGGACAGCATTGCCTGTTACTTGATATGGATGTTACTAATTGCGCCATTTGATGAGATTAGCATTGCCTGTTACTTGATAGACAGCATTGCCTGTTACTTGATAGGACAGCATTGCCATTGATAGGACAGCACTGCCTGTTACTGACAGGACAGCATTGCCTGCCGATCGATAGGATAGCATCATCGTTATCGACAGACAGCAATGTTCGCTACCTGATAGGACAGCATTGCCTGTTACTTGATAGGACAGCATTGCCTGCGCTACTTGATAGGATTGCATTGCCTGTTACTTGATAGGACAGCATTGCCTGCTGCCCGATAGGACAGCATTGCCTGTTACTTGATAGGACAGCATTCCCTGTTACTTGATAGGACAGCATTCCCTGTTACTTGATAGGACAGCATTCCCTGTTACTTGATAGGACAGCATTCCCTGTTACTTGATAGGACAGCATTGCCTGTTACTTGATAGGACAGCATTGCCTGTTACTTGATAGGACAGCATTGCCTGTTACTTGATAGGGCAGCATTCCCTGTTACTTGATAGGACAGCATTCCCTGTTACTTGATAGGGCAGCAGTGTCTGTTACTTGATAGGACAGCATTCCCTGTTACTTGATAGGACAGCATTGCCTGTTACTTGATAGGACAGCATTGCCTGTTACTTGATAGGACAGCATTGCCTGTTACTTGATAGGGCAGCATTCCCTGTTACTTGATAGGACAGCATTCCCTGTTACTTGATAGGACAGCATTCCCTGTTACTTGATAGGACAGCATTCCCTGTTACTTGATAGGACAGCATTCCCTGTTACTTGATAGGACAGCATTCCCTGTTACTTGATATTAGGCGCATTGCCTTCATTACTTAATAGGACAGCATTGCTCGTTACTCGATATGAGCAGCATTGCCTATTACTTGGATAGACAGCATTGCCTGTTACTTGATAGGACAGCATTCCCTGTTACTTGATAGGACAGCATTGCCTGTTACTTGATAGGACAGCATTTCCGTTACTCGATATGATGTACATTGCCTATTACTGATAGGACAGCATTGCCTGTTACTTGATAGGACAGCATTGCCTGTTACTTGATAGGACAGGCATTTGCTCATTTCTGATAGACAGCATTGCCTGTTACTTGATAGGACAGCATTTCGTTACTCGATAGACAGCATTGCCTATTACTTGATAGACAGTACGCCTGTTACTTGATAGGACAGCATTGCCTGTTACTTGATAGGACAGCATTGCCTGTTACTTGATAGGACAGCATTGCCTGTTACTTGGTTAGACAGCATTCCCTGTTACTTAATAGGACAGCATTGCCTGTTACTTGATAGGACAGCATTGCCTGTTACTTGGTTAGGCAGCATTCCCTGTTACTTGATAGGACAGCATTGCCTGTTACTTGGTTAGACAGCATTCCCAGTTACTTGATAGGACAGCATTGCCTGTTACTTGATAGGACAGCATTGCCTGTTACTTGGTTAGACAGCATTGCCTGTTACTTGGTTAGACAGCATTGCCTGTTACTTAATAGGACAGCATTGCCTGTTACTTGATAGGACAGCATTGCCTGTTACTTGATAGGACAGCATTCTCAAGTGCTTTGATAGGGCAGCATTCCCTGTTACTTGATAGGACAGCATTCCCTGTTACTTGATAGGACAGCATTCCTGTTACTGATAGACAGTAAGCATTCCCTGTTACTTGATAGGACAGCATTGCCTGTTACTTGATAGGACAGCATTGCCTGTTACTTGATAGGACAGCATTGCCTGTTACTTGATAGGACAGCATTGCCTGTTACTTGATAGGGCAGCATTCCCTGTTACTTGATAGGACAGCATTCCCTGTTACTTGATAGGACAGCATTCCCTGTTACTTGATAGGACAGCATTCCCTGTTACTTGATAGGACAGCATTGCCTGTTACTTGATAGGACAGCATTTCCTGTTACTTGATAGGACAGCATTGCCTGTTACTTGATAGGACAGCATTCCCTGTTACTTGATATGGATGCATTCCCTGTTACTTGATAGGACAGCATTCCCTGTTACTTGATAGGACAGCATTGCCTGTTACTTGATAGGACAGCATTTCCTGTTACTTGATAGGACAGCATTGCCTGTTACTTGATAGGACAGCATTCCCTGTTACTTGATAGGACAGCATTCCCTGTTACTTGATAGGACAGCATTCCCTGTTACTTGATAGGACAGCATTCCCTGTTACTTGGTTAGACAGCATTCCCTGTTACTTGATAGGACAGTATTCCCTGTTACTTGATAGGACAGCATTCCCTGTTACTTGGTTAGACAGCATTCCCTGTTACTTGATAGGACAGCATTCCCTGTTACTTGGTTAGACAGCATTCCCTGTTACTTGATAGGACAGCATTGCCTGTTACTTGATAGGACAGCATTCCCTGTTACTTAATAGGACAGCATTTCCTGTTACTCGATAGGACAGCATTGCCTGTTACTTGATAGGACAGCATTTCCTGTTACTCGATAGGACAGCATTGCCTGTTACTTGGTTAGACAGCATTCCCTGTTACTTGAAAGGACAGCATTGCGTGTTACTTGATAGGACAGCATTGCCTGTTACTTGATAGGACAGCATTGCCTGTTACTTGATAGGACAGCATTTCCTGTTACTCGATAGGACAGCATTGCCTGTTACTTGATAGACAGCATTGCCTGTTACTTGGTTAGCAGCATTCCCTGTTACTTGAAAGGACAGCATTGCGTGTTACTTGATAGTGGACAGTATTGCTTCAGCATTGACAGGACAGCATTGCCTGTTACTTGATAGGACAGCATTTCCTGTTACTTTCCGATAGGACAGCATTGCCTGTTTACTTGATATATTGCGCATTGCTCTGTTACTTGATATAACAGCATTGCTCGTTACTGATAGGACAGCATTGCCTGTTACTTCTTGATAGACAGCATTTCGTTACTCGATAGGACAGCAATGCCTGTTACTTGATAGGACAGCATTCCCTGTTACTTGATAGGACAGCATTCCCTGTTACTTGATAGGACAGCATTCCCTGTTACTTGATAGGACAGCATTCCCTGTTACTTGGTTAGACAGCATTCCCTGTTACTTGATAGGACAGCATTCCCTGTTACTTGGTTAGACAGCATTCCCTGTTACTTGATAGGACAGTATTCCCTGTTACTTGATAGGACAGCATTGTATGTTACTTGATAGGACAGCATTGTATGTTACTTGATAGAACAGCATTCCCTGTTACTTGATAGGACAGTATTCCCTGTTACTTGATAGGACAGCATTGTATGTTACTTGATAGAACAGCATTGCCTGTTACTTGATAGGACAGCATTGCCTGTTACTTGATAGGACAGTATTCCCTGTTACTTGATAGGACAGCATTGTATGTTACTTGATAGGACAGCATTGCCTGTTACTTGATAGGACAGCATTCCCTGTTACTTGATAGGACAGCATTCCCTGTTACTTGATAGGACAGCATTGCCTGTTACTTGATAGGACAGCATTGCCT
Organism: Penaeus vannamei; assembly: GCF_042767895.1. Classification (NCBI taxonomy): domain Eukaryota; kingdom Metazoa; phylum Arthropoda; class Malacostraca; order Decapoda; family Penaeidae; genus Penaeus; species Penaeus vannamei. The sequence goes on from NC_091573.1 coordinate 31,609,554, forward strand.
GTTACTTGATAGGACAGCATTCCCTGTTACTTGATAGGACAGCATTGCCTGTTACTTGGTTATTTAGACAGCATTCCCTGTTACTTGGTTAGACAGCATTCCCTGTTACTTGATAGGACAGCATTCCCTGTTACTTGATAGGACAGCATTGCCTGTTACTTGGATAGGACAGCATTGTGTCATGTTACTTGATAGGACAGCATTCCCTGTTGCTTCTGGATAGACAGCATTCCCTGTTACTGGATAGACAGCATTCCCAGCCAGTTTCTGATAGGACAGCATTCCCTGTTACTTGATAGGACAGCATTCCCTGTTACTTGATAGGACAGCATTCCCTGTTACTTGATAGGACAGCATTCCCTGTTACTTGATAGGACAGCATTCCCTGTTACTTGATAGGACAGCATTGCCTGTTACTTGATAGGACAGCATTCCCTGTTACTTGGTTCGACAGCATTCCCTGTTACTTGATAGGACAGCATTGCCTGTTACTTGATAGGACAGCATTCCCTGTTACTTGGTTCGACAGCATTCCCTGTTACTTGATAGGACAGCATTGCCTGTTACTTGATAGGACAGCATTCCCTGTTACTTGATAGGACAGCATTCCCTGTTACTTGATAGGACAGCATTCCCTGTTACTTGATAGGACAGCATTCCCTGTTACTTGATAGGACAGCATTGCCTGTTACTTGATAGGACAGCATTGCCTGTTACTTGGTTAGACAGCATTCCCTGTTACTTGATAGGACAGCATTCCCTGTTGCTTCGTTGCTAGACAGCATTGCCTGTTACTTGATGGGACAGCATTGCCTGTTACTTGATAGGACAGCATTCTGTTGCTATGGTTAGACAGCATTGCCTGTTACTTTGATAGGCTACTTGCCTGTCATCGATAGACATATTGCCTGTTACTTGATAGGACAGCATTGCCTGTTACTTGGATAGGACAGCATTCCCTGTTACTTGATAGGACAGCATTGCCTGTTACTTTGATAGGACAGCATTGCCTGTTACTTGATAGGCCAGCATTCCTGTTACTTGATAGGACAGGCCGCTCGTTACTTGATATATTGGTGCATTAGCCTGCTACTTGATAGGACAGCATGATTTCCTTACTTGATAGGACAGTATTGCCTGTTACTTGGTTAGACAGCATTCCCTGTTACTTGGTTAGACAGCATTGTTTCGTTACTGATAGGACAGCATTGCCTGTTACTTGATAGGACAGTACTGTCATTACTTGATAGGACAGCATTGTCTATTACTTGATAGGACAGCATTGCCTGTTACTTGATAGACAGCATTGCCTGTTACTTGATAGGACAGTATTGCCTGTTACTTGATAGGACAGCATTTACTTGATAGGACAGCATTGCCTGTTACTTGATAGGACAGCATTCCCTGTTACTTGGTTCGACAGCATTCCCTGTTACTTGATAGGACAGCATTCCCTGTTACTTGATAGGGCAGCAGTGTCTGTTACTTGATAGGACAGCATTGCCTGTTACTTGATAGGACAGCATTCCCTGTTACTTGGTTCGACAGCATTCCCTGTTACTTGATAGGACAGCATTCCCTGTTACTTGATAGGACAGTATTCCCTGTTACTTGATAGGACAGCATTGTATGTTACTTGATAGGACAGCATTGCCTGTTACTTGATAGGACAGCATTGCCTGTTACTTGATATACATTTCCTCTTTACTTGATACAGACAGCACTGCCTGTTACTTGAATAATACATGATTGCCTGTTACTTGAAAGGACAGCATTGCCTGTTACTTGTGTTGACAGCATTGCCTGTTACTTGATAGGACAGCATGGCCTGTTACTTGATAGGAGAGCCTTGCCTGTTACTTGATAGGACAGCATTGCCTGTTACTTGATAGGACAGCATTGCCTGTTACTTGATAGACAGCATTGTCTGTTACTTGATAGGACAGCATTGCCTGTTACCAGGACAGCATTGCCTGTTACTTGGTTAGACAGCATTCTGGTTACTTACACAGGGACAGCATTGCCTGTTACTTGGTTAGACAGCATTCCCGTTACTTAATAGACAGCATTGCCTGTTACTTGGTTAGACAGCATTGTCTGTTACTTGATAGGACAGCATTGCCTGTTACTTGATAGACAGTGTCACCTGTTACTTGATAGGACATCATTGCCTGTTACTTGGTTAGACAGCATTCCTGTTGCTTAATAGGACAGCATTCCCTTGTTACTTGATAGGAGGGGCAGCAGTGTCCCTTGTTACTTGATAGGACAGCATTGCCTGTTACTTGATAGGACAGCATTGCCTGTTACTTGGATAGGACAGCATTGCCTGTTACTTGATGAAGGACTGAAGCATTGCCAAATATAATCTTAAAAGATTTATATAAGGCTAAATGTTACTTTGATAGGACAGCATTGCCTGTTACTCTGATTTAGGACATCATTTATGCCTGTTACTATGAATTGGGACAGCATTGGCCTGTTACTTGATAGGACAGTATTGGCCTGTTATCTTCTGATGAGACAGTCATTGGTTTTGTTTATCTGATAGGTTGTAGACAGCCAATGTCCCTGTTACTTGATAGGACAGCATTCCCTGTTACTTGATAGGACAGCATTCCCTGTTACTTGGACAATTTTCCCTCTTCGCTGCTGAGAACACCTTCCCTCAATCTTATAGAATTGCTTTACTTCTTGGTAGCATTGCGTTCCCTGCTACTTGATAGGAATGCCTTCCCACTGACTTGATAATCCCACAATTCCCTTGGGATATCCTTTTTTTTTTTTTTTTTTTTTTTTTTTTTTGTGTGTGTGTGTGTGTAAGGCAGCATTCCGTGTTACTTGATAGTTATACCTTCCCTCATACTTGATAGGAAAGACTTTCCCCACATGCCTTGCCTTTTCCTCGATGGTAATACCTTGCCTGTTCATTGCAGGACGAGAACCGGTTCCGCGTTCCGAAGGGCACCAAGTTCTACCGCGTGATGGCCAAGCCGTGGGACAGCGAGGACAGCTCACGGAGAGATGGGAAGAAGGAGTCCCAGCAGGCATCTCCTACCCAGTAGTAGCAGCATCCTACTCCAGCATCATCCCGTCTCCCTTCCTCTGGTCCTCGTGGATGCCCTGGACGCATATCCTTCACCACACTGTCCCTGGCTTTGAGAAATAGGACACGACCGACCAAGACCCACGGGGGAGCGTGGCGGAGCAGCAGCGCCTGTGGCCGTCATCTTCTCGACACGTTGTCTCGTGACTCGTTCCATGTCATTGTAAACATTCTGTAAACATCGCCCTTCATTACTGTCTGACATCTTTCATGACATCACTGTTTCATTTTCATCATTCCATTGTGACGGTTCTCCTTCGTGACACGACACTTTTCCTGACAGAGACAGCTTTCCCTAACTTTACAGTAATATTATTGATGATTTAAAAGAAAAATAACTTGGGATATCCATTTCTTCTTCCTGTATAGTAGTTTATCCTAACATTATCAGAACTTCATTCATAACTACTTCAACATAAACCATTAAAAACTGGTAGTCTTAACAGTGTTTATCATTCACACTTAGAGACAAACATACTAATGTTTCAGCATTATTTTTAATTTATAGTTCTTCATTCATCTATTTACTCCTTTGCTTTTATGTTCAATCAGATTGTCTCCAGACTTTCCCCCCCCTCTCATATATATTATGCAATAATATGTAGAACAAGAGGCAAAGATGGCAACTTAAAAAAAAGGAATGATACATGGGAGTTTGTTGTGGATTAAAAAAAGAAGAAGAGCATATTAACAATTAACTGAAGACCTGGCGTATGAAGTCAATGCTTGTGTCAGTTTGTTCTTTGCCTCAGATCTACCTGCCAAGTTATTGTAGCTCTCAATCATCTCAACTTTGTCTTCGCTATCTGGATGCCGCTCCTTAGACATTTTTTTCGCACCAAATTGTTTTTTTTTTTTTTTTGCAGGTCTGCTTCAACTTAATTTCAGGGCCAAATAGATGATCAGAGATATGAAAAAGTATTTCAAGGATGTAATTCATGTATTTTTGCAAGGAATCCAGTTAGAAGCATGTAACATTTGTAATGCAGCGAGAAGATTTTTTAATAAAGGGTGTTTTTAAAAAGGATATGATTGTAGTTGCTCCTTGAAATATGATGAAGATGAGTACCACATTTTATCATAATTTCTTAGCAGTAGCCCTTGTCTGCTTTATAGAGATTTAAAGTCCCTGTTTTATCATTTTATCATGCGGTAAATCATACTGTATTTAATTTCAGGAACTGAAATAGGATAGGTTGATAGTTCTGTTTGAAGTTAATTTTATTCCTCTCAGCCATGGCACTGGGAGACATTTAAACCTTGTAAATATCAAAGAAATGGGAATATTAAAGTCAATATTTAACCGAACTGAAATGAAAGAATGCAGGCAAAAGTCATTTATAAGTGACTTTCTTGTGATGTTATTTTTAACTTCAATGAAAATCCTAGTTTTTATACAGATTGAAAAATAGATATTAACTCTTCTCTTAACACTTGTACTGCCTGCCTAAGTATTACCTCTGTGAAAGATGACCCCTTTGGTTATTGTCTGAGGGGGTCCGAGTGTGGCAGTAATGTACCTGTGTTTTTATCATGTATGCAACCTGAAAGTCAGACCCAGATTCCATCATAGCTTGTACAATAATGAGCAAATAATCCTTACATAGGTATAACTTTAGGTAGAAACTAGCCTTTGACTCATTTTCAGAGAAGTATAAAATTACAAATTCAAGTTAAAATGTGTATAAAATATTCAAAAACTTCATCAAGTTATTACATACCTGAAAAGATTTTTTTCCAAAATACATTTCCCTTTAGACTTATCCATTTTGGAATGTATGCGTGGGTTTTGGTACAGCAATAGATATTCCTTGACCAGCAAATTACCTGTGTCTTCTAATGGCTATATTACTTAGTTGCAAATCAAATCAAATCCATTTATGTGAGAATAGTCCTTTTATAAGAAGACAAATTTTACTGGGTATTGAGAATAAGGAGATGGATTCATCAATAATGTAATTTAAATTGTGCAAAGTTTAGTTTCTAGTTTGATTTGTGAGTATGCTGTACAATATTTTTGCACAAATATACACTTTGCATAATTGGGCTGAATGGTGAAAGATAGGGTTTGGTAAATATATGAATAACTATACATTTGAGTTTTGTAAAGGCAGAGAAGTCAAAAAGGCTACACGGCACCAAGAAGCAGATATTTTCTAATGTGTCACTTAATACGTCTAAGATTCTACTTACCTCTCTTCAACCGAGGTCATTAATTTTCATGTAAGCAGTCAGACCTTACCATGTGAAGTTATATTTGACTGTGCCATCATTTATGAAGACAGTGGGACCTGTTTTGGCTCTAAACCACGAGCA
>NC_091573.1:31627475-31632475 GCF_042767895.1 Penaeus vannamei
CAAACAAATTCACATGGACTAATTAGTGATGATATGTGATGAGGACAACATATGATGAGAACATGTAATATCCATTTGTTACACATGTATTAATTAGTGATGATGACATGAGAACAACATATGATGAGAACATGTAATAACCATTTGTTATTTGCGATAATAACAAACAAATTCACATGTATTAATTAGTGATAACGACATATGATGAGAACATGTAATATCCATTTGTTATTATTTCTGCGACAATAACAAACAAATTCACATGAATTAGTGATGATAACATGTCCTGAGGACAACATATGAAGAGAACATGTAATATCCATTTGTTATTATTTCTGCGGTAATAACAAACAAATTCACATGGATTAGTGATGATAACAACATATGATGAGAACATGTAATATCCATTTGTTATTATTTATGCAACAATAACAAACAAATCCACATGGACTAATTAGTGATGATGACATGTCATGAGAACAACATATGATGAGAACAGCACCGAGGAACATCTTACCGTGGGCGTTGTCGGGCAGAAGGGGGGGCGGGAGGGTGCGGGGCAATTTTGCGGGCGGGGGGGCGCCCACTTGGCTGACGGAGGAATTGCCGCCCAGATCCAGCACGGTGGACGTCGCGGGCGGCAGGGATCTCTTCACGCCCGTCACTACCTGTGGGCGTGGGCGGGAGGAAAAGGGAAATTAGTTATTGGATTTTAGATTTTTTTTATTATTATTATTTATTTATTTATTTATTCATTTTTTTCAAGTGCAGGCTTATTAAATATTTTTTTTTATTATTTATTTATTTTCCTTGAGCGCAAGCAATGAAGAGTTGACATTATTCATGACTTGCAGAAACCACGAAGGCTTGTTTACATGTCAAGGTGATGTATCAAATGCTGTATTAAATTAGACTCACATTAGACATTAGCCATACAGACACACTCACACACAGGCTCACATACACAAACATACGCATGGGGGATTACACAGTCGGGAATGGGGAGAGAGAGAGAGAGAGAGAGAGAGAGAGATAGAGAGAGAGAGAGAGAGAGAGAGACAGAGAGAGAGAGAGAGAGAGAGAGAGAGAGAGAGAGAGAGAGAGAGAGAGAGAGAGACAGACACACAGAGAGACACACAGACATACCTACAGTCGGGGAAAAATATATAGAGAGAAAGAGAGACTGTCTCTCTCTTTCTCTCTCCTTCTCTCCGACAGACACAGAGACAGACAGACAGAGAAGGGAGGAAGCAGACAAGGATCCCGAGAGACAAAAAGGACACGCAGAGAGGCCCAGAGGGAAGCCCCCCCCCCTCCCCTCCCCCCCGAGAGCGAGCGCCGAGGGCCCCGTGGAGGCCGAACCGCGAGCTGGCACAGAAGGGGGGGCGGGGGGGGGGGGCGAGGGTCGGGCAGAGGCAACAGTTGATCACGGTTCCTATTCTCTGGGCCCCCTCCTAATTGAAGCGCCTCGGGTACCTATTCCTCCTATCTTTCGCGATATTTCCCGCCCTTCTCGCCTCCTTCCGCCCTTCCGCCGAGGCAGCAGGGCGCCCCCGACGTGTGCGCAGCGCCCTTGCCCGCGGGGACGAGCCGTGGGCGCCGGAGGGACGCCGTTAAAAAGGGAGCGAAAATTCCCGTCGTGGTCACCGCGCGGGCGTCGTTATGTGTGACCAACAAAGGTGGTTGGAGCGTCGCCGTATTATCCTCTTGTTGGTTTGTGTTTACTGTTTGCGCCGCCCGCCGTCACCCACTGGACGCCCGCCCTCACGCCCACTAATGGTCGGTGGCCGCCCGTCCTCACGTTTTCCCTCTTACTGTCAATATCTTCGCTATGTGAGACTTCCATAACCTTCCCTTCAACGCAGCCCAGCATCGCCTGGCCACCCACGCCATCCCCTTCTCGCCGCCCGCGCTACGCACTTCATCTCCTGGATACTCGCGCCCATTCCCCGGGTCGCCCTCCGCCCGCCCACGCTGCCCGCCCTACCTCACGCCCACCCGCACTCGGCCGAGGTGTCGAAGGGCGCGCCAGCACAATTAGCGGCGATGGATATCACTGTGGAGTCATTAGTAAGAGTCGGGAGATACGTTGTCACAGCGACCGATCCGCCCGCCCAGTGTCTCTGCGCAGCGCCCCGGACCACAGTCTTTCGCCCACGACGGAGTCCGGCGCTTAACCGCTAACAGGCAACACTCGAATGTAGCGCTGTTTGCTCGGACCTTTCGCTCCTGAACGCGAATGCTACAGCCACAGCGAGCGCCTAATATTTTCCGTCTCAGTCATAGTTACACACCCTCTTTCCTAAATCTTCGCTCTGTAAACAAGATATTCTTTCTATGGTCTATGGAGCTCGTAAATAAACCCGGCGTTCGTTACGGACCCTGAGCGGAACATTCTGCGCTAGATTGTACAATTCGTAAATGAACGTAACGCGCCGCATCCCGCAATTAGGCAGCCAATCGACATACAATTAAACTACCGATTTCCAATTTGGCAAAATCAGGCGAAATCTCCTCTGCGAACATCACATTCCAAGAGAGAGATTTGAAAAGAGAGAGAGAGAAAAAAAAAAACTATTTCAGCTAAAGAAATTCATACATAAAGGATTAGACGAAGAATATTACTAAAATCAGAGAGAAGACGCGTCACATATGCTGTATAACACCCCCTCCCCCCCTCACCCCCCTTGAACCCATCTGTTATGAGTGATAATACGAGCATGAAAACATTACGACCTCCCCCAACCTCCTCCCCTCTCCCCCACAACACCCATCTAACCACGTGTTACTCTTCGCGCCTACAGCTGACACGCCCCCCACCCCGCTGACCCCCCCTGCTCTCTCTATCCTCCTACCCTCCCCCTCCTCCCTCCCCCTTCCCTCCCTCTCCCTTCCCCTCCCCCCCTCTCCCCATCCCCTCCCGTGTCACAATTTAGACGCTTGTGACGGCGCTGTGACGACATGCACGCTGCACTGAACCCTGTAACGTCATGCACTGAGGACATGCCATGTGTGTGTGTGTGTATGTATATATATATATATATATATATATATATATATATATATATATATATATATATATATGTGTGTGTGTGTGTGTGTGTGTGTGTGTGTGTGTGTGTGTGTGTGTGTGTGTGTGTGTGTGTGCGCGCGTGTGTGTGTGTGTGTGTGTGTGTGTGTGTGTGTGTGCGCGCGTGTGTGTTGTGTGTGTGTGTGTGTGAGTGCGCGCGCGCGCGTGTGTGTGTGTGTTTTCTTCTTTTTCTTCTTATTATCCTTTCTTTTCTTTTCATTTTTTCTTTCTTTCTTTTTTTCTCTCAACCTTATACAAAATCCGTCGCTGGACATGCACTCACACGCGTGAACATCCCAAACCATTTCAAACTGAACCAATTCTTTTCCTTTTTAAACCAACCACGAGTCCCATAGAAGCTCACCCACCCCCACCCCACCCCACCCCACCCCCACCCCCACCCCCGCATCCACATAGAGGAAACCACACCACACTCGGTTAATAAAATAATTGAAATAATAAAACGAACTCTGCCGTCCACATAATCGTCATTATGTTTGGTCATGAACAAATACTGTTCAGCGATGGGACAGTAAAGTTCAATAACATAAAGTCGCAGCACGTATGAATAACTCTTTGTGACGTCATAATTCCTCATATCCTTATGCGAGACGCCACGGCCTCTCGCGGCATGTAGAGCGTGAGGTATGCGGTGTGTGGTATGTGGTTTTGGGGTATGTGGTATGTGGTTATAGGGTATGTGGTATGTGGTTTTGGGGTATGTGGTATATGGTCTGGGGTATCTGGTATGTGGTTTTGGGGTATGTGGTATGTTGTTTTGGGGTATGTGGTATATGGTCTGGGGTATCTGGTATGTGGTTTTGGGGTATGTGGTATGTGGTATGTGGTATCTGGTATGTGGTTTTGGGGTATGTGGTATGTGGTATGTGGTATGTGGTTTTGGGTTGTTGTGGGTGGTGTGTGGTTTGGAGTTCGGAGTATGTGGTATGTGGTTGGGGTTTGTGGTGTACGTAGTATGTTGTGTGTTGTATGTGGTTTGATGTTGATGTACGTGATATGTGGTTGAGATTTGTTGTATGCGGTGTGCGATATGTAGATTGGGGATTGTGGCGTGTGCTATTATATGTTGTCATGCTGTGTGGTTGTGCTATGTTGCTCCATTGTCGTGTAGCTGTGTTACGTTTATACATGCTATGTTGTGTTATGTTATTGCATTGCCATGTAGTCAAGTTGTTCTGATATGTCGTCGTACTTATGTTGTTTCGATATCATGAGGAAGGAATGGGGAAGAAGAGAGGAGAAGGAGGAAAAACGAGAATAGAAACATAGATAAAAAAAATGTAAACCAAAAAATACGAGACGTAAACAAAAGCAACAACAATAAAGAAAGAGAAAAAGAGAGAAAAATCGATGATATAAAGAACAGGGAAAGGTGAAGATAAAGAGAGAGACACAGGGAAGTTAATAAATTACTGGAAAGGGAAAGATATAGAGAGAAGACATAACGTAATATACAGATTGAAAATAAACAAACAAATAGTTAGTTAGTTAGACTGATAGATAGATAGATAGATAAATAGATATACAGATAGATAAATGAAAATATAGATAGATAGATAGATAGATAGACAGATAGATAGATAAATAGATAGAAAGAAAGACAAATAGATGGATAAATAGGCAGTTGGATAGATAGATAGACAAATAGATACATAGGGAGGTATTTATGTGGGTAGATAAATAGATAAATAGATAGATAGACAGAGAGAAAGTGATATATATATATATATATATATATATATATATATATATATATATATATATATATATAGAGAGAGAGAGAGAGAGAGAGAGAGAGAGAGAGAGAGAGAGAGAGAGGGAGAAAGAGAGTGAAAGAGAGCGAGCGAGAGAGAAAGAGAGAAAGAAAGAAAGAGAAAGAAAAAGACAGAGAGAAAGAAAGAGGAAGGAA
>NC_091573.1:31649975-31657475 GCF_042767895.1 Penaeus vannamei
TTATTTACTTAAGCAACTTGGTGTTTGTCTTATGATTAACGATTAATATATTATCTTTGATTTTATTGGAGGGAGTGGATGGGAATAAGAGAGAAGGAGAAGAGGGAATAAGAGAGGAGAAGAGGGAATAGGAGAGAAGGAGAAGAGGGAATAAGCATATGATAACGGAGGGAGAGACAAAATGAAGGATAGAAAGAGGAAAATAAATATGAAGAAAATGGAAATTAGCATAAATGTTTACAATGGCGTGAGAGGGGTGGGGGGAGAGGGGAGGGGGGGGGGTAGAGAGGACGATATTAATACAAATGTGAAATGTGTTAAGAATACCTTTTTCTTTCTCTCTCTGTCTTTGTCTTTCTCTTTTCTTCTCTCTCTCTCTCTCTCTCTCTCTCTCTCTCTCTCTCTCTCTCTCTCTCTTTCTCTCTCTCTCTCTCTCTCTCTCTCTCTCTTCCTCTCTCTCTCTCCCTCTCTCCCTCTCCCTCTCCTTCTCCTTTTCTCTCTCTTCTCTTCTCTCTCTTTCCTTTCTCTCTCTCTCTCTTTATCTCTCTCTCTCTCTCTTTATCTCTCTCTCTCTCTCTCTCTCTCTCTCTCTTTCTCTCTGATAATGATGATAATAAAGTGATGGTGATAATAATGAGATATTTACGTTATATAATCGAAAGATGATAACTGCAATAATAATGATGATGATAATAAAATAATAATAATAATAATAATAATAATAATGATAATAATAATAATAATGATAGTAATGCTAATTGTTATAGAAATGATAACAGCAACAACAATAATAATAATGATAACATTAATGGTAATGATAATAATAATGATAACAATAATGATAAAAACAATGATAATGATAATGATGATAATAATAGTAGTAACGAATAATATACAACACCAATAATAACAATGACAATGACAACGATAACGATAACAACGATAATATCGATGACACCAATAATGTTAATAATAACAATAATAATAATGATAATAATAATAATAAAAGTAATGATAATAATGATAATGACAATGATAAAGAAAAAAACGACAGTAAAATAAGAATAAATAAATAAAAATTATAATAATAAAACAAAAACTAAAAAGAAAAAAACAGTGAAAAAAAAAAATAAGAATGATAATAGTAAAAAAGAAAAAAAAAATACCAAAAAAAAAGAAAATAAAAATAATAATAACAAAAAAACAACAACAAAATAATTAATAACAAACAAACAAACAAAAAAAAAAACAATTTAGAGAGAGCCTAAGCCTCGACACCGAATGCTTTACGACAGACTCTATGCAAATGCGAAGCCGTGTCCTCTGCAACAAAGCTTGTATTGCAAGACATGATGGACAGCCCTTGCAACGCTCTTCCCGGTGGGCGCCGATATCAGGGTTTGGGAGGAGGAGGAGGAGGAGGGGGGGAGGGGGAGGAGGAGGAGAGGGGGGAGGGAGGGGAGGAGGAGAAGGAGGAGGGAGGAGCGGGAGGAGGAGGAGGTGTAGGGGGATGGTAAGGAGGAGGAGGAGGGAGGAGATGGTAAGGAGGGAGGAGGGGAGGTGGAGGAGGAGGGGGGAGGGGGAGGTGTAGGGGGAGGAGGAGGTGGAGGTGGAGGAGGAGGAGGAGGAGGAGGAGGAGGGGAAGGGGAGGAAGGGGGGAGGGGAGGAGGAGGAGGAGGGGGAGGGCGAGGAGGAGGAAGAAGAGGAGGGGGATGGTTAACAGGAGAATTAGGGAGGAGGGGGATGGTAAGGAGGGGAGGAGGAGGGATGGTAAGGAGGGGGGGTAGGGGGGAGGAGGGAGGGAGGGAGGAGGGGGGGAGAGGAGGGAGGGAGGAGGAGGTGGGGAGGAAGAGGAAGAAGAGGAGGGTGGTGAGGAGGAGGAGGAGGAGGAGGAGGGGGAGGGGGAAGAAGGGGAGGAGGAGGAGGACGAGGAGGAGGGGGAAGAGGAGGAGGAGGGGGAGGGAGGGGGAGGGAGGAGCAGGAGGAGGAGGAGGGAGGAGGTGTAGGGGGGAGGGAGGAGGAGGAGGGAGGAGGAGGGAGGAGGAGAAGGAGGGAGGGGGAGGAGGGGGTAGGAGGATGGTAAGGAGGGGGAGAAGGGGGAAGGGGGAGGAGGGAGGAGGAGGGGGATGGTAAGGGAGGAGGAGGAGGAGGGGGATGGTAAGAGAGGAGGAGGAGGGGAGGAAGGATGGTGAGGGGGGAGGAGGAGAAGGGGGATGGTAAGGAGGAGAATGAGGAGGAGGGGGGTGAGGAAAAGGAGGGTGGTGAGGAGGAGGAGGGGGAGGAGAGGGGAATGGTGAGGATAGAGGAAGAGGAAGGAGGAGGGGAGGGGAGGAGGGGAAGAAAATGAGGATGGTGAGGAGGAAAGAGTAGTAGTAGTAGTAGGAGTAGGAAGAGGAGGACGGTGAGGAAATGAGGATGGTAAGGAAGAGTAGGAGCAGGATGGTGAGGATAGTGAAGAGAAGGAGGAGGAAGAGGGTGGGGATGCTGAGGGAGGAGGAGGAGAATGGTGAGGAGGAGGAGGAGGAGGAGGAGGAGAGTGAGAATGGTGAGGAGGAGGAGGATGGTGAGGAAGAGGGTGAGGAGAGTGGGGGTGAGGAAGAGGATTACTGTTATCATAAATATCATTATTATCATTAATAACGTTATTCTCTTATCATCATTACCATTATTGTTATTCAATTCTTACTACTATAATTATTATGATTATGATTATTGTTCTTATCATTATCATCATTATTATTATTATTATTATTATTATTATTATTATTATTATTATTATTATTATTATTATTATTATTATTATCATTATTATTACTATTATTATTATTATTATTATTATTATCATTATTATTGGATGATGGTATTAATAACTGATCCAGAAACTTTATGCATCTAAAGGCAAAAACTGCAATAAAAGAAGGTCATACAAAACAGCTTAAATTAAAAAAAAAATAAAATAAAATAAAATAAAGAAGTTATAGTGATCAGAATTCTGTATACTTTTTAACTGTAACGAAATGATGACTTTAAAACCATCACACACTCACATTCTTATCTTTATTGCATATTAAAGGACATCAAAACAAAATTATGTTCTATAAAAGAGGTAAATATATAGAGAGATAGTAATATTGATAGATAGATAGATAGATAGATAGATAGAGAGAGAGAGAGAGAGAGAGAGAGAGAGAGAGAGAGAGAGAGAGAGAGAGAGAGAGAGAGAAGAAGAAGAAGAAGAAGAAGAAGAAGAAGGAGAAGGAGAGAGGGAGAGGGAGTAAGAGAGAGAGAAAGAGAGAGAGAGAGAGAGAGAGAGAGAGAGAGAGAGAGAGAGAGAGAGAGAGAGAGAGAGAGAGAGAGAGAGAGAGAGAGAGGAGAGAGAGATGGAGAGAGATGGAGGGAGAGAGAGAGAGAAAGAGAGAGTGAGAGACAGAGAGAGAAAGAGAGACAGAGACAGAGAGAGAGAGAGAGAGTCAGATAAACAGAAAGCGAACAAGTGAAGAGAAAAAAAAAACGAAAAAGAGAGACAAAAAAAAAAAAAAAAAAAAAACAGACAGAAAGCGAACAAGTGAAGAGAAAAAAAATATAACAAAAAAAAAACCGACAAAGTCCCCCCCCTACCTTCCTCCGTTGTGTTTCAAGTGCCCTTTTCCCGACCGCCTTTCGGAGCAGGAGTCACACCAGCCCCGCCGCCCATAAACACGCCCAAATACTCCCATCAGCGTGACGCGTGAGGTGTGACGACGTGACGGCGCTAATGGCAGTGTCAAGCACCCGGTTCCCAGTCACAGCAGGGGCGGGCGGGCGCGGCAGAGGGACGCTAAAGAGCCACGGATCAGGGGGGTACCAGATACACAGAGAGGACTTGGTGGGGGGTGAAACGTATGGAGATACTGTGTTGGCTACTGAGATGTTGACAAAGGGTTAGGGAGATGACGGAGGGTGGCAGGGTGAAGTATGAGGGAGGGAGGGGAGTGGGGGAGGGAGGGAAAGAGGGAAGGGTGAAGTATGAGGGAGGTAGGGGAGTGGGGGAGGGTGGATTATGAGGGAGGGAGGGTGGACTATGAGGGGGGGAGGAGAGGGTGGATTATGAGGGAGGGAGGGTGGACTATGAGGGAGGGAGGGGAGTGGGGGAGGGTGGACTATGAGGGAGGGAGGGAGAGGGAGGAAGGCTGGACTGTGAGGGAGATGACGGAGGGTGGCAGGGTGAAGTATGAGGGAGGTAGGGGAGTGGGGGAGGGTGTTTATGAGGGAGGTTGGGAAGAGAGGGGAGGGGTGGATTATGAGGGAGGGAGGGGAGAGAGGGGAAGGTTGGATTATGAGGGAGGGAGGGAAAGAGCGGAAGGGTGGACTATGAGGAAGATGGGGGAGAGGGGAAGGGTGATGTACAAGGGAGGTGGAGAAAAGAGGAGAAGGGTGACGAACCACGAAGAAGGTGGGGGGAAGAAGGAGAAGGGTAAAGCTCAAGCGAAGAGGGGGAAACGGAAAGTAGAAGAGGGAGGAATGAGGAGTGGGGGAGAAGAACCAGGATAAAGTGAAATGGGGGGAGAGACTGAAGAATATAGAGGGGTGAGATGCTAATGGGGATGGGGAAACAAGTGCCACTGTTATGCTGGGTTATTGTGTGTGGTGTGAACTCAACAGATAAAATATCTTTTAACCTTTCGACTTTCCCACGTCTGTGTGGGAATCTCTAAAAGCAAAATTTGATTCTTCTTTCGATAAAAAGGAAGAAAAGAAGAAAGAACAAAATATTTTAGTAGTGTTAGTCGACCTCCCCCCAAATAGTAGTAATAATAATAATAGTAATAATAACAATGATAATAATAATCATAATAATAGCAACTATAATATTAATAAAAATAATAATAATAATAATAATAATAATAATAATAATAATAATGATAATGATAATGATAATGATGATGATGATGATAATAATGATAATAATAATAAGAAGAAGAAGAATAAGAATAAGAATAAGAATAAGAATAAGAATAAGAATAATAAATGAATAAGTAAATAAATAAATAAAATATCCTTAGAGATTTCAAATTCAAAAATAAAGAAATTCCATGTTTATCTGCGAGTGAAAAATGATTTTGAGTTAAAGAATGAGAGAGAGAGAGAGAGAGAGAGAGAGAGAGAGAGAGAGAGAGAGAGAGAGAGAGAGAGAGAGAGAGAGAGAGAGAGAGAGAGAGAGAGAGAGAGAGAGAGAGTTAAAAAAGAGAAAGAAAGAGAGAGAGATAGTTAAGAGAAAGAGAGAGAAGAGAGAGAGAGAGAGAGAGAGAGGGAGAGAGAGAGAGAGAGAGAGAGAGAGAGAGAGAGAGAGTTAAAGAAAGAGAGAGAAAGAGAGAGAGAGAGAGAGCAAAGTCAGAAGCAGTAGAAGTAGGGACCTCCCTTCCCCCACCCCCTCTCCCCCCCTTTTCCCATTCCTACCGCCCGTATGGTGGTGCTAATGGGTCAATCATGGAACAATTATGTGTCACAAGAGGAGGGGGATAAAAGAGGAAGAAGGAGGAGGAGGAGGAGGAGGAGGAGGAGGAGGAGGAGGGTGGGCGGTGGGATAAAGTCAGAGTAGAAAAAGAAACGAAAAGAGGGAAAGGGAGAGGGAGAGTGAGGGAAAAAGAGAAAGAGGAAGAGACAGACAGACAGACAGAGAAAGAGACAGACAGACAGGCAGACATAGAAAGATAAAGAAAAGAAAATGCGAAAAAAAACATTAAAAAAGGGGGGAAGGGAGATACAGAATCAAACCAAAGGATAAAACGTCGGAGAATAAGAGCGACCCCCCTACCCCCCAAAAAAATGAATAAAAAAATAAATAAATAAAAAACGAAAAGAAGTAGCTCCCCCATTTTGCTAAATAAGAAATAATAATAATAATAAATAAAAACGAAAAGAAATAGCTCCTCCATTTTGCTAAATTAGAAATAATAATAATAATAAATAAAAACGAAAAGAAATAGCTCCCCCATTTTGCTAAATAAAAAAATAAAAAGATAAAAAAAAACAACGAAAAGAGATAGCTCCCCCATTTTGCTTTTGAGAGACAAGTGTAGCGTCATGGGAAACGCAAAAAAAAAAAAAAAGGAAATATGTCTGTGTTGGGATGACCGCCTTTTTTGACCGATGGAGAGAGAGAGAGAGAGAGAGAGAGAGAGAGAGAGAGAGAGAGAGAGAGAGAGAGAGAGAGAGAGAGAGAGAGAGAGAGAGAGAGAGAGAGAGAGAGAGAGAGAGATAGATAGAGAGAGAGAGACAAAGAATGAGAGAGATAGAGAGAGAGAGAGAGAGAGAGAGAGAGAGAGAGAGAGAGAGAGAGAGAGAGAGAGAGAGAGAGAGAGAGAGAGAGAGAGAGAGAGAGTGAGAGATAGAAAGAGAGAGAGAGACAAAGATAGAGAGAGAGATAGAGATAGGTGAAGAGAGAGAGAGTGAAAGAGAGAGAGAGAGAGACTTAAAGAAAGAGAGAGAGAGACAGAGAGAGAGACTTAAAGAAAGAGAGAGAGAGAGAGATAGAAAGAGAGAGACTCAAAGAAAGAGAGAGATAGAAATAGAGAGAGAAAGAGAGAGAGAGTGACCGCCATTTTGACCGATGGAACACTTAGACCGTTGACGGAGAGACTTGAATAGAGAGATTGAAGAGATCTTAACAGCTACAAAGGCTTTGGATAACAGTGATTTTTCAAGAGCAAAAATGACTTTAGACGTAGAATTAATGATGTTTATACCCCAAAAGCAGCGCCTGAGGTCGTAGTTGTGTGGTATGTGATTTTTTTTTTTTTTTTTTGAAGGGGGGGGGGAGGGTGTTGTGTGGAAGCAAATTGTGAAATATGGAAATTTGATAAATGTTTTTTTTATTATTTTTGTTATTATTATTTTGGTAATAAAAGGCCTTGTGGGATACTTTCTTATTGCTGCCTTAAAATCTCCTTCGTTGTTTTGCTTTTTGTTTCATGTTTTTTTTTTTATTCGTTGTTCTTTATGCTTTGTTTATCTACTTTCTTTCATTTATTTTTTTTTCTTTACACACACGCACGCACGAACGATGCACATACACACACACACACACACACACACACACACACACACACACACACACACACACACACACACACACACACACACACACACACACACACACACACACACACACACACACACACACACACGATGCACACGCACACACACACATCATTAGTACTCGTATAGCATGTTCATGAAATATGAGTAGAAGTAAAGAATAATAACTACAACGCGGAGGAACAGGTTAAGAAGAAAAAGAAAAGGAAGAAGGAGTAGGAGAAGAAGAAGAAGAATGAGGAGGAGGGGGAGAACGAGGAGAAAACGAAGAGGAAGAAGGAGGAGAAGAAGATGAAGATAGAGATGCCTAAGAAGAAGAAGACGAAGAAAGAAAGAAGTGAAAAAGAGGGAGAAGAAGGAGGAGGCGAAAAAGAGAGATAGGAAGATGACGAAGAAGGAGGAGGAAGAGAACGAAGAAGAGGA
>NC_091573.1:31662475-31667475 GCF_042767895.1 Penaeus vannamei
CCGCGCGGGCACCAGAAAGACCCAATTAAGGGCGGCCGGTCCACGTCGAGGGCGGCGACAATACCCGCCTTCCCACGGCCGCCCTCGTGGTCGAGCACCCGCCTCCTCTCCAGCGACACTCGACGCGCACAAATAATTGCGCCGCGATTTATGTTGCCTTCAGAGTTATGTAAATACAAACAGTTTTGTTGCGGCGGCCGAGGTGCGCGTTCGAGAAGATTCCATCGCCGAGCGCCCGCGGGAGGGGGAGGGACAGCTGCTGGGAACGATGTCTGATCAACGTAAATATTTTACGACAGGCCCAGTGACATAAGTCAGCCATGTGCACCGCCAGGCTCCAGGGGACGGCCATGTGCACCAATGCCGCGATGTCTACACGAGATAGCCGTGTGCACACAGCCATCGTGATCAGAATGCACTTGAAACTTATCAAGTCGATCATGATAAAGATCTCATATCAAGCCGAAGGTCCTCTGGCGTTCATTTCTCCCCTGCATTTTCTGTGTTTGCTCTTTTGTTATCCCTTGCTGCCCTCGGCCTAGCGCTGGTGTGAGACCGGGAGCAGACATCTGTCGCACTTCCCGATGAGGCCGAACAGTTGTTAACATTTCCCTCCATTTCCCACAAAGAAAGAAAAATACATCATGCCTTGAACTTTATAATCGCAGAAATGGAAAACTAGATAGCTGCAATACCCTTATGTAAATACATTTATACCCAGCTATGTGCAAGGTACGTATTCGAAGCAAGCACCGAATGGCGAGCGCAAGTAGCACATGCAATTGCAGACGAAGCCGAGGGTCAAAACCCTTCGAACCCAAAACTGCATCCCTTTTAGACGTCAGAGCACAGGGTCCCAACCTGTGACATCTTCATACTTCAATCTCTTTAAATCCGTAGATATTTACGTAGATTTTTTTCCAACCAAGAGACCCACTTCGCAGAAAGAGTCAGTTGTCAGCGAATTGAATCAGCTGGTCGAGTACACAAGCCTTTCCTTCCCAAAACCTTAGGATCCGCCGAAAGGAACTTTAATCTAAAAAGGGGACCTCAATGGTGAAAAGACCGGGCGCCCCTCTGCCACGGGACTCGGCCAGCTCCTAGCCAGATCCCAGGGGCGGGCCAGGACACCCACACCGTGTGATTAGGGCGTCACGAGCTACGGCAGTCACACACTGGAACTGATGGTGTAGATGTGTACATGGGGTGGTCGCATGCATGGAAAGAGATACACTGGCGATACACTCCAGAAGGGTGTATTCATCTCAGGCGTTGGGCGAAGTCAGCTACACATTGGTGTGATTTTGATATTAAAATATGTATTCGGGAGAAGTTAGGATAATGCTAAATAACTAATGTTAGTTCGCTGGAAGGGTAACTAGGTAAATAGTGCGCGCCTGTGTGTGTGTGTGTGTGTGTGTGTGTGTGTGTGTGTGTGTGAGATATATATATATATATATATATATATATATATATATATATATATATATATATATATATATATATATAGAGAGAGAGAGAGAGAGAGAGAGAGAGAGAGAGAGAGAGAGAGAGAGAGAGAGAGAGAGAGAGAGAGAGAGAGAGAGAGAGAGAAAGAAAGATAGAGACAGTGAGAGAGAGAAAGAGAGAGAGAGAGAGAAGGGGGGGATAAATGAATGTATATGTATCAATGTTTGCACAAGAATGATCATAATTGTAAGTGCCTATGTGTCTATCATAACCAATTATAACAGGTCATGATTCCTTGTAGTTGCAATCACTTAACAAATTGTCACACGTTTATAAAATACGTGAAACTAACTAGACCAGATAACATTCCTTACAAATCTGCCAAAAAAAAATAAATGTCTGCCTTTGAGAATTCACTCAGACTTACATTCATGCCAGACTATCATATATCTTTAAATTCTCGGTCTGTTTCGCTAATTCCTCTTTCACTCTGCCTCCTCTTTTCCTTTCAACCTTCCATGTCCCTTTTACATCTTTTTGTGTGTCTGTTTCTGCCTTTCTCTCTCGATCTATCAGTCTCACTCTATCCCCTCTGATTATATATCATGTCTGTATGTTTGCTTTGACTCTCTCTTTCTTTTCTCTCTCTCTTCTCTCTCTCTCTCTCTCTCTCTCTCTCTCTCTCTCTCTCTCTCTCTCTCTTCTCTCTCTCTCTCTCTCTCTCTCTCTCTCTCTCTCTCTCTCTATCCATCTATCTCTATCTCTCTCTCAGAAAATACATAAATAATAATTAATACATACATAATTAATTAGAGAAAAAAGTGCAGTTGTAAATCTGACAGTTGACCAGTAACTGTGAAAGTATGACATCATGACAGCAACTATGACACTATAACTATGACAGTGTGTTCTGAGGATGTGCACAGCCTCCGCCAGTCACAGGAGAGGAAAGGGCCGAGTAAATACCCGAGGCAGCCATCAATCATGCACTTAACTTTTGATAGGCCTACACACCATCGGCCTAACCGTTCTCGTACACTCTCCTCGCTTCTCTTTTGGGGCGGTTGTATTGCCCTCAAAATCATTGTCAGTTGCTACTTTCTTTCCTATTTTTCTTACATTTTTTTAAATGTATACTCGTGTGGTATTTAGGCCTATGCTCAGGCGCAGAAGGAGTGTCATACGCACACGGGAATTACCTCGTCAGCATTACACGGTCACACATGTCGGGGAATCTTGGGCTTCGTCCGCGGATAAAGTCGACCCGCATCTTACATCAGGCACTCATTAGCCCGCCAATCCCAGCCCTCCACGTCACGGCTTAATTACACCGCCCACCAATCACGAGGCGCCACGTCATCGCCTAATTATACATCGACCAATCAATGTCCGCCGGATCATAATTTAATTACTAATCAGAAGGGGGAGATGACAGATGCTCCATTTTCTGCCCGTTCTATTCATTGTTTTACGTTGTGGATACACATTAAACCCTCCAATTAACGTGTCATCCTCATTAACTTGAGCTCCCGTCAGCAGGGGGCCAAAGGCAGCTGTGCTCGCTGAGTGGCCCCGGGGAGGAACGATCACTGGCTGGACGAGGGAAAGGGGAGATGGATATGCTCGCTGAGTGGCGCGAGGGGAAGGAAGGAGTCTTGCTTGAGGGGAAGAGGAGGGAGGAAGTAGCATTTAAAAGAGGGGAAATATAACGAGAATTCTTTTCTTGGCGGAGAGAAAAGGCATATGAAGGGAATGCCTTGATCCTGATTGTGAGAAGAAAATGTTATACATCGCCGGGGTTAATAAAAAAAAAAAAAAACGTTTACCTAGGGCTTATTATTATTACTATTTTTATTCAAATACGAAAAATAAGAAATGGAATACTCAGACTTAAAACAAACCACATTTAAGACGAAAGACAACGAGAAGTGCTTAAGAAACTATGCCAGTTTTTTTCTTATCCACGCGCCGATATCTAACCTAAATTCTCGAAAAAAGATCCCCTCATTTTGGCCTCAGATAACCCCCCCTCCCCTCCCCCCCCCCCCAAAAAAAAAAAAACATTCAAAACACTCCCCTCATCTTTCAAATACCTTTCCCCTCGTACACAGAAACTCACCATAACGCTATCACACACTATCACCATAAACATACAATTCACTTAGCATCATGTAAGTCTTTTGGCTCGCTCCTGCAGTAAAAAAAAAGAAAAGAAAGAAAAAAAAAAAAAAAAGTGGAAACATGACATTAAAAGTCGAGTTTAATATGAAGCCTAATTTGGCAGATGCGCTTCGCCATGACAAGCAGAAAGGTGGAAGAGAGGGAGAGAGAGAGTGAGAGTGGGGGAGGGAGAGAGAGAGGGAGGGAGGGAGAGAGAGGGGAGGGAGGGAGAGATGGGAGGGAGGAAGGGAGGGAGGAGGGAGGAAGGGGGAGGAGGAAGAGGGGGGAGAGGAAGAGAGGGAGGGAGAGAGGAGGGAGGGAGGGAGAGAGAGAGGGGAGAGAGGGAGAGAGAGAGACAGAGAGAGAGAGAGAGAGAGAGAGAGAGAGAGAGAGAGAGAGAGAGGGGGAGGGAGAGAGAGAGAGAGAAACCAACAGAAACAGACAGACAGACATTCAAACAAACAAACAGACATTCAGACACCCACCACCAAAAGACTCACACGCAACCCCCCCCCCCACCAACAAAACAAAAACAAACCACGAGACAATTCACACAAAATACAAAAAAAGAAAGACAAAATGGAAAAAAGAAAAGGAGGGGAGGGAGTGGTGGGGGGGGAGGGGGGAGGGTGACTTAAAGGTACCCAGAGGAGGGGGAGGGTGACTTTAAGGTACCCAGAGTGGGGGGAGGTGACTTTAAGGTACCCAGAGGGGGGAGGGTAACTTTAAGGTACCCAGGAGGGGGAGGGCGACTTAAAGGTACCCAGAGGGGGGGGTGACTTTAAAGTACACCCAGAGGGGGAGGGTCACTTTAAGGTACAAAGAGGGGGGGAGAGGAAGGTACCCAGAGGGGGAGGTGACGATTTTAAGGTACCCAGAGGTGAGGGAGGGTGTGACTTTAAGGTACCCAGAGTGGGGAGAATTTAAGGTACCCAGAGGGGGAAGGTGACTTAAAGGTACCCAGAGGGAGGGAGGGTGACTTTAAGGTACCCAGAGGGGGAGGGTGACTTTAAGGTACCCAGAGGGAGAGAGGGTGACTCTAAGGTACCCAGAGAGGGGGAGGGTGTCTTTAAGGTACCCAGAGAGGGGGGAGGGTGACTTTAAGGTACCCAGAGGTGATTTTAAGGTACCCAGAGTGGGGGGGGGTCACTTAAAGGTACCCAGAGGGGGGGGGGGGGAGAGTGACTTTAAGGTACCCAGAGCTAATGTGTGCATCTTCGAATTCCTCAGCAAAGTATCGAACAACGCGACCGTGTATCTTTACATCTTTACGTTGGCCATTACTCGTTTAGGCACGCGAGGCCGTTAATGGCTGCAAATGAAGGGGAAAAAAGTAGAAGAAAGGAGAGAGAGAGAGAGAGAGAGAGAGAGAGGAGAAAGAGAGAGAGAGA
>NC_091573.1:31669975-31674975 GCF_042767895.1 Penaeus vannamei
CGTTTAGTATATGAGAAAATTATATATATTATCTCCGTATCACAGCGCCGACTCAGGCCCAGGCTAAAGTTGTGAAGATGCTTGTCGTATCAGAGATAATATTCATTTTGTCTACTGTCGCGTTATTAAACATATCATGTTTACCTTTTAGCCTATATGCATTCTCATTCTCTCTCTCTCTCCTTTTTCCCTCTGTCTCTCTCTCTCTCGCTCTAGCTCTCGCTTTCCCTCTCTCTCTCTCTCTCGCTCTAGCTCTCTCTCTCTCTCCTCCTCTTTTCTCCCTCTCTCTCTCTCTCTCTCTCTCTCTCTCTCTCTCTCTCTCTCTCTCTCTCTCTCTCTCTCTCTCTCTCTCTCTCTCTCTCTCTCTCTCTCTCTCTCTCTGTGTGTGTGTGTGTGTGTGCGTGTGCGTGTGTGTGTGTGTGTGTGTGTGTGTGTGCGTGAGTGTTTACATGCAAACGTCGCGTGTGTGTGTGTGTGCGTATGTGAAAAAGTCATACACAGGTTATCTAGCCGTTGTGACGCTGCAATTGCAAGGTCATATAACCTCATGATTAACAACAGTTAAACTTGCATTATAATACTTTAATGTATGATATTACACGTTTTCACAGAAGAGCATCTTCAGGTGAAGAAGAAAAAGAAGAAAAAACACACACAAGAAAGAAAAATAGTATAGTGCTGCGTCATGTAACTGATTTGTTTTTTATTGTTTTTTTTACTTGTTTTACAACATTAAGACGTGCGAATGTTTTCCTTGTTTCTCAGCAAGAGTAAGGGAAAGAGAAAGAGAGAAGAGGGAAGGGGGAGTAAGGACAGTGAGCAAGTGAAAGAATAAGCGAATAAAGAATGGGAAGTGGATTAAAGGAAAAAATGTAATAAAAAGTGAGAGTGAGGAGATAGAAGGAAAAAAAATAAAGAGAAAACAAGAAAAAAATAAAAGAATGAGGGAAAAAATGGATTCAAACACCCTCCACCCTTCGAACACCCCCCCAACCCCCTCCCCCTCCTCCTCCCCATCCACCCAACCCCCTCCCCCATTCCCCTAACCCGAAAAAGAAAACAAAAAGAAGAAAAAAAGAAAAATGTAATCCTTTTTCCCCGCCTCCGAGTGTGATGGAAGTCTTCTCCGTCACACTGCAGGTTCTGGCGCCCAGTTTTTACCCGTGTTTAGATCATTAGGTTGTTAATCCCGACACTTAAGTGGTTCCTGATGAGCCGCACTCTGTAGGGTCGTATTGTGTGTGAGGTTAAGGTGTAGTTTATGGTGATGGATAGGTAGTCGATGGTGGTTTGTTGTCGGGAGCGATTAAGGAAAACGATTACGAAGGTGATTATGACCGCTCGTTCGCTCTCGTTTTTATGTAAGAGGTGGTTTTTGTTTTATAATAGATGGCGTGGGGTTGAGTGAGCGTTTTGAATAAAGAGTGGGTGTTGTGTGGTTTTGTTTGACGTCGTTTGTGGTTGAGTTTGTGTTCGTCTAAGAGGTTGGTTGTTTACCGTTGTCCGAATAAGAGGGATTTTTCGCGTTTTTTCTTCTACGTTGGCGGGTAAAGTGGAGTATCTTTTAAATATCTGAGAATGGATCTTTCTTTTCTCCACAGTATGAAAGCTCAGTAGTTTGAGAGTATGCAGAGAGTCAAACATCTGTTTAGTCATTTCCACATTCACAGAACGCTAAACATCCAACCCAAAAGATCACACCACACAACAGTACGTGAAAACAGCTGAGTGTCTTGCCCGCATCGAGAGCGTGTCCTTCGCCCATCATAGGTGAGTAACGCACCCCTCCCCAGCCCCCTCTACCCCCCTCCCCCTCTTCCACTCTCCCTACCTGCGTAACTTTGCACTGGTTAAGGTGGCAGGGGGCAAGAGGGGGGGGGGTGGAAGGGAAGGGTTGAGTAGGGTGAGTAAAGATCAGTTAGCGAACAACCAACGAACCAGTCAGAGCTGTGAACCATGTAATAGGTATATTGGATTGTGTAGCGAGGGGTATCAGGGGGATACCATGTTAGGATTTAATAAGAATGAAAATAAAATGTAAAAAAAATCGTAATCAATGGAGCGTCTGGGCGAGATCGCACTCAGTAGCTGCTTTACTCTGCTAATTGCAAGGATAAACAAGCAATGCGTTGGACTGCTGTCTCCCGAACAGGTCTGTATCTTGAGATTATCTGAAGACGGTGCAGCTCGACCATGACCGAGGTGGATAAGGAGGGGGGGAGGGGGGAGAGGGGAGAGGAAGGCGTGTAGTGAAGCCAAGGGGTGTATGCCTCCCTAATGGGGTACACTCCCCCTTTCGCTCCCTCGGTTATCTCGCCTAATTATCCTCTAAAATTATTCCCATGGACTCCTCTCCGTACCAGTTATCTCTCTGCTCGACCATCGGACTCCCTGTTGCAAGATTGGCCTTGCCTGCTCTGCAACACGAGCAACGACGGCGCCTGGCAACGTTGCCTCGGGATATTTAACACACGACGACCTCATTTAACCTGTAGCAACCGCCCTCGCGCCCTGTAACACTGCCCTGTCCTGTCCCAACACCAGACCACGCGAGTACACGTGAGTACACCGTCGGCCATCTCGCTTCCTCGATTCGTCGTTCTAGAAAAGTCTTAGCTTGACACTGGAATACACGCTCCACTATGCTCCCTTCTAGAACATTCTCACCTCAATAGTAAAATTTACCCTTAACTTACAAAAAAAAAAAAAAAAAAAAAATCCCTTTGTCTGCAATTAAAATTTAAACCCTTAACTCACAAAAAGAAAAAAAAGAGAAAAAAATCTCCCTTTGTCTGCAATGAATCATACTAGTAAATAAATTAATGAATAAATAAATGAACGAAACAAATCTCATCTAATACTAATACTAATACTTAATCCACCTTTTAAGTCCTTGATATTCACACTGAAAACACATCCTCCACTCACACTGAATATCATCTTCCTTGCACTGACAGTTAAGAAAAAGATTTAAAATACCAAAACCAAAAGATAAAATGATAATAATAATCCTAAAAGGACACAAGAAGCACAAATAAAAGAGAGAGAAAAAAAAAACAAAGAAAAAAAATCAAAACTAAGAACCCCGATCCACCATCAACAATCTTTAAAATTATAATAATAATAATAATAATAATAATAATAATAAAATCCTAAATTCAAAAACAAATATACATAAAATCCGATATCCAAGACAAAATAAAAATCCAAAACTCAAAATATATACATAAAATCCGAAATACAAGACAAAATAAAAATCCCCCAAAAATCCAAAATAAAAAAATACAGAAACCCAAAAATCCAACCCCCCCCCCCAAAAAAAAAAAAAAAAGCCAACCCACCCAGCGTAGACAGGAAGGCCCTCGCTCCGCTCAGGGTGGCCCGGCAGCGCGAGGCCAGCGGGACGGGGCCATTATCAACGCCTGGCCATAATTGCAGCGCGGAACACCGGACAGAATTGTCGTCTGCACACCATCGTCTCACCAGCCGATGCGAAGGCGCTTTCCCTGGCCCTTTTTTCTCTATTCTTTATCTTTTTGTTTTCTTCTTTGTACTTTACTTCTTCTTTTCTTGTCTTTCTTTTTTTTTTTTTTTTGGCACTTTCCCTGGCCCTTTTTTTCTATTTTTGTTTTTGTTTTCTTCTTTCTTTGTACTTTACTTCTTCTTTTCTTGTCTTCTTTTTTTTTCTTTTTTTTTCTTGGCTCTTTCCTGGCCCTTTTTTCTGTCCTTTTTGTTTTCTTCTTTCTTTCTCCTTTACTCTTTCTTCTTTCCTTGTCTTCTTATTTTCATCTTCTTTAATCCTTCTTCTTTTTCTTTCCTTGACTTCTTATTTTTATTTTCATTTTTGTTTTTATTCTTTATTTTTATTTTTTCAGTTCTTTTCTTTCTCTTTTTCTTCTCCTCCTTCTTTTCTTTTCCTTGTTGGCTTGTTGGCGCCTTGTTTTCTGGCTTGTTGGTGACTCGTTAAGTTGTTAGTGGCTTTTTGGGTTGTTAGTTTGTTGTTAGTTGGTTTTCAATAACTTAGTGATCAATTCCGAGTGACTTGATGATGGTTTGCTGTTGGGTCTCTCTCTATCTATCTATCTATCTATCTCTTTCTCTCTCTCTATCTATCTATTTATCTCTCTCTTCCTCTATCTCCCTATCTGTATCTCCGTCTTCTCTCTCTCTCCCATTTTATGTACCTCTTCCACTCACTCTACCCCCCCCTCTTCCCTCTTCCCCCCCTCACCCTCTCCCTCTTTCTCTCCCTATTTCTCTCCCTCTCCCTAATGTTGTTGCTCCCCCTTTTTTTCTCCGTCTTCGTCTTAAAATTCTCAAGATTGCAAGAGTTTGTTAATAATTTCTATTGGCAAAAGATATTCCAGTATATGATGTCATTTGCATAATTAAATACTTGCAAGGCAGCATTTTTACTCCACTACCTTCTGGTTAGCCTTAGATATGGAGTTTAAGGTCAGCGGATTGTCAGGTCAGCGGCAGTGGAACTTCTCTGTCTGTTTGCCTGCCTGTCTGTCTGTCTGTCTGTAGGTTTGTTTAAATGTCTGTTTGAATCTCTTTCTCGCTCTCTCTCTCTCTCTCTCTCTCTCTCTCTGTCTGTCTGTCTGTCTGTCTGTCTGTCTCTCTCTCTCTCTCTCTCTGTCTTTCTCTCTGTCTTTCTCTCTCTCTCTCTTCTTTCCTCATCCCTCCCTCGCCCCCACCCTCTCTCACTCTCTCTATTTCCCCCTTCCCCTCTCTATCCATCTATCTTACTAAGCATATACATTCTTACACACACACAAAACACACACACATACAGAAATACACACCCACACGTACACAAACACACACACACACACACACACACACACACACACACACACACACACACACACACACACACACACACACACACACACACACACACACACACACACACACACAAACACACATACACACACACACACACACACACACACACACACACACACACACACACACACACATATATATATATATAT
>NC_091573.1:31694975-31697475 GCF_042767895.1 Penaeus vannamei
GCTAATTGCTCACACAGGTCGTCCATGATTGTTTCACAATAGTCGTTCACACTGGTCGTACCTCAATAGTCGTTCACGGTGGTCATCCAAATAAGTCGTTCACAGCGGTCGTCTACAATGGTCGTTTCACAGTGGTCGTTCGAAATGGTCGTTTCGCAGTGGTCGTTCATAATGGTCGTTCACAATGGTCGTTCACAAGAATCACCCACAATGGTCATTCACAATGGTCGTTCCACAGTGGTCGTTCGAAAAGGTCGTTCACCAAATCTCGGTCTCTGAGATCACTATGATTACGGTGTAGCCTCGATTGCGCTCTCTTCCTGATGGTGACACTGTAGTATGGTGATAGTGAGAGTGGTCGAAGATGGTGACGGGGAGATGGTGAATGTGGTGACCTGAATCTGACAGTGATGCGTATGGCGTGGTGTGTGGTGAGTGGTGTGTGGTGTATGGTGAGTGGCGTGTGGTGTATGGTGAGTGGCGTGTGGTGTGTGGCGTGTGGTGTATGCTGTGTGGTGTATGATGTGTGGTGCGTGTTGCGTGTCATGTGGTGTATGATGAGTGGCGTGCGGTGTATGGTGTGTGGTGTATGGGGCGTGTTGTATGCTGTGTGGTGTATGGCGTGTGGTGCGTGTTGTGTGTTATGTGGTGTATGGTGAGTGGCGTGTGGTGTATGGTGTGTGGTTATGGGGCGTATTGTATGCTGTGTCGTGTACGGTGAGTGGTGTATGGTGTGTGGTGTATGATGCGTGTTGTGTGTTGTGTGGTGTATGATGAGTGGCGTGTGGTGTATGGTGTGTGGTGTATGATGCGTGTTCTATGCTGTGTGGTATATGGTGAGTGGCGTGAGGTGTATGCTGTGTGATATATAGCGCATGGCATCTGATGTATGGTGCATGTCACGTGATATATAGTGTATGCTGAGTGGTGATGAACATAAATATAGTGCTTTTGAATCGGATAGTTTTCTCTCGTGTGGTGATGCGGTGGTGTAGCTGGTGTGGTCGTGCCGGGGTCGTCCAAAGGGAAATTAAGATCACTTAAGACTGATGACTCTAAATAAAGCTAACCTGAGCCACGCCGGCCCTGGAGTGTCCAGCAGAGTCATCACATCGTCATCACTGTCATCGTCATCACAACGTCATCATATTTCTCAGTTTTATTCCGTCATCACATTTATTTTTTTCAATCCGTCATCATATCTATTTTTTTCAAGCCGTTATCACATTTACTTTTTTATTCCGTCATCACATTTTCGGCATCATAACGTCATCATATATCTCATCACATTTTTTTTTCAGCGTCATTCCCTCATCACATTTTCGGCGTTATCATCATATTTCTTAGTTTTATCCCTTTTCTTTTTCTTTATATTTTTCTGCGTCTTATCCTCACACTTTTAAGAAAGTAAAGTTACCTCTTAAAGTCATCATTTTTCTCAGCTAAATCATCTCCTCAATCATCACATTTCTCATCATAATCGTTTCCAAAATCACATTTCTCAGCAAAATCATCTCTTCAATCATCACATTTCTCACCAATCTCATCTCTTTCTTTCCATCACCATCACATTTTTCACCATTCATTTATAACACTATTCACCATTTTATCATCACTATCTCACCATAACGCTACACTATCCACCACTATACTCACTATAACACAATAACAAGCATCGCATTCACAGCAAAAAGAAAACAATATAACAAGAAGATTATTTTTAAAATCATATTAAAGAATATGAGAATAAGATCAAACCAAAAATAAAGAAAGAAAATCATAAGACTAAACAGAGCAAAACAAACGAAAAACATAAATGAAATTAAGAAAAATAATGAAAACGATAGAACAATAATTATACATAATGATAATTCACAACAACTCACTTTACATACGATTATAGATACAATATACAATAACAGATACAATATACAACAATATACAAGAAAATACATGACATATCGCAATACATTTAGTATATACCACTGCACATATGATCCAATATACAGTAATACACTTAAGATATAACGATACATAAGATACACGATGGTACACATGAAATAGGATAATACATAGAAGATATATCATTAATTCATATTTTCATTGTGAATAAAATCTCACCGGTACCCACATCTCTTTAAACACGTGCCCAGGTCTACTTATCTGTGGTTTCTCTCTCTTTATTCCATCCACTCTCTTTCTCTGTCTCTCTGTGTCTGTGGCTGTGTCTGGGTGTCTCCTCCTCCTCCTCCTCCTCCTCCTCCTCCTCCTCCTCCTCCTCCTCCTCTTCCCTCTCCTCCGCCTCCACCTCTTTCACCCCTATCTCTGTCGATTCTTATATCTACGGCTCGTGCCAGTACATGTGTGTGTGTGTGTGTGTGTGTGTGTGTGTGTGTGTGTGTGTGTGTGTGTGTGTGTGTGTGTGTGTGTGCGCGCGTGTGTGTGTGTGTGTGTGTGTGCGTGTGTGCGTGTGTGTGTGTACGTGAGCGTGCGTTTTAGT
>NC_091573.1:31704975-31709975 GCF_042767895.1 Penaeus vannamei
TCCAGTTACAGACAAAACACATATCTTTTGTCAGTCTCTCGTTCCTTTATTCCTGCCCTGTCACTTCTGGCCACTTGTCACTTCATCTACTTATTGCCCGTGTCACCTTCATGTTACTTAGAATAAGATCACGTCATACTAAAATGAGTTTTTTTTCTTTTTTTCTTTTTTTTTTTTTTTTTTTTTGCTGATGTATAGTGACGAGAACGAGCCTAAGTGTGATTTATAGTGACCAGTGTGATGTCTTGTGGTCAGTATGATATACTGTTGCTTTACTGATTTATAGTGACTGATATGATTTGTGATTAATAAAAAAAATATTGTGATTAATAAGAATTTCAGTATGGTGATTAATAGTGTTGATAGTGATCAATATGACCTATGATTACCGATATGATTTACAGTGACCTGTCTTATGCCCGTGACCAATATAATTCACAGTGAAACGTCATATGCTGGAGATCATCGTAAGATACAGTGATAAGTCTCATGCAAATGAACGATTTGAACTACTATGAACCGTCTTATGCTATGGATCAATATAATCTGCAGTGAAATTTTTATGCCAGTGACCTGTGTAATCTACAGCGAACCTTCTGATGCTATGGATCAATATAATCTACAGTGAAAAGTCATGCCCGTGATCGATTTGAACTACAGTGAACCGTCTTATGCCCGTGACCAATATAATCTACAGTATCTAGTCTCATTCCAGTAAAAATTTAGAACCACAGTGACTAATCTGACGCCTGTGCAATCTACAGTGACCAGTCTTATACAGTGAAAAGCGTAATACTAGTGACAGATTTAAACTAGTGCACTGCCTTATGTCCTTATGGAAAAAAATGAACCAGTGACATATCTGATATTACAATCTACAGTGTCCAGTCTTATACCAGTGAATTTGTGAACCACAGTGACTAATCTGACGCCACTCCAATCTACAGTGCTATACCAGTGAACATTGTGAACCACAGTATCAAATCTGACGCCACTCCAATCTACAGTGCTATACCAGTGAACAAAGTGAACCACAGTGGCTTTTCCGATCTACAGTGCTATACCAGTGATTTTTTTTAACCACAGTGACTAATACGACGCCGCTACAATCTACCAGTGAAATTTTGGCACCACAGTGACCAATCTGATCTACAGTGCTATACCAGTGAAAATTCTGAACCACTGACTCATCAGACCCCAGTGCAATCTACAGTGAAAATTCTGAACCGCAGTGACTAATCTGACGACCCTGAAATCTACAGTGCTATACCAGTGAACAATGTACCAGTGAACAATGATCTACAGTGCTATACCAGTGATTTTTCTTATTACTACAGTGACTTTTTTGACCTACAGTGCTATACCAGTGAAAAATCTGAACCGTCCCGATTAATCTGACGCGCCTGCAATCTCCTTCGCCCACCGGGATATCGAGTGAGGCGGAGAAAGCTCGGAGGCCGTGGCTTGTCCTCCTCTTGCCGCCCACCCGCACCTTCGACCCTACAAGACGTCCCTCCGCCTCTCTCTCTCGGGCGGCAAGATGGCTCAGTTCCTCATGCGAAGGCAATGGGATTATCCGCCTTAATGCCCCTTCCTCGCGCCCGGTGTATTGACGTTGCGTGAGCTTTTGTTGAGGGGGATCGAATCGGGAATCATTTCCTTTTTCTCTTTATTTCTATTCCCTTTCTATCTTCTTATTCTTTTTTTTTCTTTCTTCTATTCTATACCTTAGTCCCCCTTTTTTCATCATCTCCCAGTTCTTATATTCTTTTTATTTCGTTTCGCTTCTTTTTCACTTTTAGCCTTCTTCCCTTGCTCCTATTCCTATCTCTCATTTTCTCCTTTACCCTTTCCCTTACCTTTTCTTACCTCTCTCCCCTCCTCCTTCTCTGTTTACCTTTTCCTTACCCTCTTCCCCTTTGGCCTCTCCCCTCCCCCTCCCCATGTCTCCCTTTCCCCTACCTTCTTCCCTTGTCTCCCTTTCCCCTCCCCCTACCTCTGTCTCCCCTTTCCCTACCTTCTTCCCTTTGGATTCTCCCACCCCATCTCCCTGTCTCCCTTTCCCTATACTCTTCCCTTGTCTCCCTTTCCCCTCCCCATCCTCCTGTCTCCCTTTTCCTTAACCTCTACCCATGCCCGTGCTGTTCCCTCTCTATAGGCTGTTTTTTTTCCTCTCTCCCTTTCCCCTAAGCTGCTGATTCTCTTCCTTCTCTCTATCCACTCCATTCGCCTTTTCCTCCTCTCGTCTCTCTTCCTCTCCTTCCCTTCTTTTCTCACTGGCTGCCATTCGTCCTCCTCCCTTCTCTCTTCCTCTATCCTCCTTCCTGTCTCCTTCTTCTAATCCTCCGTCTCTCCTTTTTTCTATGCTCTTTTTTCTTTCGTTCTTCCCTTCTTCCCCTTCCTTTCCTCCCTTATCCGTCCCTTCCATCCCTTCCCCCTTCCCCTTTCTCTTTCCCCTCCCCCCTTCCCCTCCTCCTTCCCCTTTCCCCCTTCTCTCCCCCCCCTTCCCCCCGCACCCTACCACCCCCCTCCCTCTCCGTCAGCCGGGAAATCCCCCTGTGAAAAAGAAATCCCGAAAATTCCGATCCTACAGTAACCTCCTCCCCTCCCCCCCTTGTATAAATCCTCCACAAAAATCCATTGCATAAATCCTCCGCAAAAATCCATTGCATAAATCCTCCGCAAAAATCCATTGCATAAATCCTCCGCAAAAATCCACTCGTATAAATCCTCCGCAAAAATCCATTGCATAAATCATCCGCAAAAATCCATTGTATAAATCCTCCGCAAAAATCCATTGCATAAATCCTCCGCAAAAATCCATTGCATAAATCCTCCGCAAAAATCCATTGCATAAATCCTCCGCAAAAATCCATTGCATAAATCCTCCGCAAAAATCCATTGCATAAATCCTCCGCAAAAATCCATTGCATAAATCCTCCGCAAAAATCCATTGCATAAATCCTCCGCAAAAATCCATTGCATAAATCCTCCGCAAAAATCCATTGCATAAATCCTCCGCAAAAATCCATTGTATAAATCCTCCGCAAAAATCCATTGCATAAATCCTCCGCAAAAATCCATTGCATAAATCCTCCGCAAAAATCCATTGCATAAATCCTCCGCAAAAATCCATTGCATAAATCCTCCGCAAAAATCCATTGCATAAATCCTCCGCAAAAATCCATTGTATAAATCCTCCGCAAAAATCCATTGCATAAATCCTCCGCAAAAATCCATTGCATAAATCCTCCGCAAAAATCCACTTCATAAATCCTCCGCAAAAATCCATTGCATAAATCCTCCGCAAAAATCCATTGCATAAATCCTCCGCAAAAATCCATTGCATAAATCCTCCGCAAAAATCCATTGCATAAATCCGCCGCAAAAATCCATTCCATAAATCCTCCGCAAAAATCCATTGCATAAATCCTTCGCAAAAATCCATTGCATAAA
This sequence comes from Penaeus vannamei, assembly GCF_042767895.1. NCBI lineage: Eukaryota > Metazoa > Arthropoda > Malacostraca > Decapoda > Penaeidae > Penaeus > Penaeus vannamei. The sequence continues at coordinate 31,708,432 of NC_091573.1, forward strand.
TCCTCCGCAAAAATCCATTGCATAAATCCCCCGCAAAAATCCATTGTATAAATCCTCCGCAAAAATCCATTGCATAAATCCTCCGCAAAAATCCACTCGTATAAATCCTCCGCAAAAATCCATTGCATAAATCCTCCGCAAAAATCCATTGCATAAATCCTCCGCAAAAATCCATTGCATAAATCCTCCGCAAAAATCCATTCCATAAATCCTCCGCAAAAATCCATTCCATAAATCCTCCGCAAAAATCCATTGCATAAATCCTCCGCAAAAATCCATAGCATAAATCCGCCGCAAAAATCCATTGCATAAATCCTCCGCAAAAATCCATTGCATAAATCCTCCGCAAAAATCCATTGCATAAATCCTCCACAAAAATCCATTGTATAAATCCTCCGCAAAAATCCATTGTATAAATCCTCCTCAAAAATCCATTGTATAAATCCTCCGCAAAAATCCATTGTATAAATCCTCCACAAAAATCCATTGTATAAATCCTTCGCAAAAATCCATTGCATAAATCCTCCACAAAAATCCATTGCATAAATCCTCCGCAAAAATCCATTGCATAAATCCTCCGCAAAAATCCATTGCATAAATCCTCCGCAAAAATCCATTGCATAAATCCTCCGCAAAAATCCATTGCATAAATCCTCCGCAAAAATCCATTGCATAAATCCTCCGCAAAAATCCATTGCATAAATCCTCCACAAAAATCCATTGCATAAATCCTCCGCAAAAATCCATTGCATAAATCCTCCACAAAAATCCATTGTATAAATCCTCCGCAAAAATCCATTGCATAAATCCTCCGCAAAAATCCATTGCATAAATCCTCCGCAAAAATCCATTGCATAAATCCTCCGCAAAAATCCATTGCATAAATCCTCCGCAAAAATCCATTGCATAAATCCTCCGCAAAAATCCATTGCATAAATCCTCCACAAAAATCCATTGTATAAATCCTCCGCAAAAATCCTTTGTATAAATCCTCCGCAAAAATCCATTGCATAAATCCTCCGCAAAAATCCATTGCATAAATCCTCCACAAAAATCCATTGTATAAATCCTCCGCAAAAATCCATTGTATAAATCCTCCGCAAAAATCCATTGCATAAATCCTCCGCAAAAATCCATTGTATAAATCCTCCGCAAAAATCCACTCTATAAATCCTCCGCAAAAATCCATTGCATAAATCCTCCGCAAAAATCCACTCTATAAATCCTCCGCAAAAATCCACTCTATAAATCCTCCGCAAAAATCCATTGTATAAATCCTCCGCAAAAATCCATTGCATAAATCATCCGCAAAAATCCATTGCATAAATCCTCCGCAAAAATCCACTCTATAAATCCTCCGCAAAAATCCATTGCATAAATCCTCCGCAAAAATCCATTGCATAAATCCTTCGCAAAAATCCATTGCATAAATCCTCCGCAAAAATCCATTGCATAAATCCTCCGCAAAAATCCATTGCATAAATCCTCCGCAAAAATCCACTCTATAAATCCTCCGCAAAAATCCATTGTATAAATCCTCCGCA
>NC_091573.1:31717475-31722475 GCF_042767895.1 Penaeus vannamei
ATCCTCCCTCATACACTAAATCCCTTGTACCACATACGTACAGGACAGACATACGTCATACAGTCCATTACACACTGCATTAGCGGTGATAAGCGACCCAGCGGCTTAGCGTGGCATAGGTCAGCAATTTTGACCCAGCAACAAAATGTAAACATGCGGACTAATACACTTTTGGCATTCATTAGCGTGTCATGGGACGTCGCTGTGTAAGTGTGAGTGAATACGAGGTATATACACAATAGACATAAACCTGTGTTTTAAAGTGGCTTCAGTGACAATACACATGCACATATATACATATACGTAGCTACAAAACACACACACACATACACACAACCATACACACACACATCCACACAACTATCCAGACAACCATACACACACACATCCACACAACCATACACACACACATCCACACAACTATCCAGACAACCATACACACACACATCCACACAACCTTACACACACATACAACCATACACACGCATACACTATCTCTCTCTCTCTCACACACACACGCTCACTAATTCACTGTGTGTCCTTATGTGTATTTGTGCGTCCTTGAGTCATCTGAACTTCAAAGTGTGCAGAAGGAACGTAAAAATACACTTGCACATAGTTGCATAGACGAGAGAAAACTGGAGGTATAAAGAAACTAATATTTATGTAAATATACATATTTACACACACACACACACACACACACACACACACACACACACACACACACACACACTTATATATATATATATATATATATATATATATATATATATATATATATATATATATATATATATATATATATATACATATATATATATATATATAAATATATGTATGTATGTGTGTGTATATATGTATACATATATATATATATATATATATATATATATATATATATATATATATATATACATATATATATATACATATACATATATACACATGCATATATATATACGTATATATATATATATATATATATATATATATATATATATATATATATATATATATATGTATGTATGTATGTATGTATGTATGCGTGTGTGTGCGTGTGTATATACATATATATACACACATACATACATATATTTAAATATGTGTGTGTGTGTGTGTGTGTGTGTGTGTGTGTGTGTGTGTGTGTGTGTGTGTGTGTGTGTGTATATATGTATATATTCATATTCATATACATATATAAATATATGTATGCATGTGTGTACATATGTATGTATATATATATATATATATATATATATATATATATATATATATATATATATATATATATATATATGTATATGTATATCTGTGTGTGTGTATATACATGTATATATATGTATATGCATGTGAGTGTGTATGTATGTTAGTGTATATGTGTGTGTGTGTGTGTGTGTGTGTGTGTGTGTGTGTGTGTGTGTGTGTGTGTGTGTGTGTGTGTGTGTGTGTGTGTGTTCGTATGTGTGAACACATAAAGAGAGAGATAGATACACAGATATATAGAGTTTTGTATATGCACTTAACGCCGCGACTGAAACACGAAGCCATCCCCCAAACAGAACTGCAACAACCGACGCGGGTAAACTGCCAGTCAAACCTCCATCTCTTTCCTCCCTAAATACCGCTCACACAAGTCCAATCAATCCTCACATTACACAGAACTTACAAGTCCATAAATTCCTCACGACAGAAATAAAACATTATAAAACACGCAGATAAAACTCTACAAATACAAGGCAAAAAGGCCCCAACAATGGATAAGTTTTGCGAACCGTAAACAACGAAACGCAACCGGGATTTAGTAGTGCAAACTCTTCTTCCTATGACCAATACGTAGTGCAGTTGGCGTGACCTGTTGCCTCGTTGTCATGGCACTGGGAACTCTGTAGTATTTCTTTTTTCATTTCTTTATTTCCTTATATGCCTATTTCATTTATGGATTGTCCTTTTCCCTTCGTAATTTATTTCTATTTCGCTTTCAAAGAGTGAGGTGAATTCTCATCTTTCGTAATGAATCGAACGTGTGTTTCGTGTGATTTTTCGTCTTGGAATATCTGACAGGATAGAGGGAGGAAGAGGGTGGGGTGGAGGTGAGAGAGAGAGAGAGAGAGAGAGAGAGGGGGGGGGAGGGAAGAGAGAGGGAGAGAGAGAGGGAGGGAGGGAGGGAGGGAGAGAGAGAGGGAGAGAGTGAGTGAGGGAGGGAGGAAGGGAGAGAGGGAGAAAGTGAGGGAGGGAGGGAGAGAGAGGGGCAGACAGACTGACAGAGAGAGAGAGGGTGAGGGAGAGAGAGAGGGAGAGGGAGAGAGAGTGTGAGCCCCACAAAGTCAGAAAAAGATATAGATAGATAAAGAGAGAGAGAGAGAGAGAGAGAGACGACAGACAGACAGACAGAGCGAGAGAGAGAGAGAGAGAAAGACTGTGTGTGAGAGAGAGAGAGAAAAAAAGAGTGTGTGTGTGTGTGTGTGTGTGAGAGAGAGAGAGAGAGAGAGATGAGAGAGAGAGAGAGAGAGAGAGAGAGAGAGAGAGAGACAGATAAAGACATCGAGAGAGAGAGAGACAGAGAGCGAGAGAGACATCAAGAGCGAGACACCGAGAGAGACACCGAGAGACATCGAGAGAGCGAGAGACATCGAGAGCGAGACATCAAGAGCGAGACACCGAGAGAGAGAGACACCGAGAGACACCGAGAGAGCGAGAGACATCAAGAGCGAGAGAGAGAGCGGCGGCAGGGAACAGCGTGGGACCGTGCAGGTGTCTCTGTTTGCAATCTCGTTAGCCACTGCGCTCCAACTCCCCGTTTTCTCACTCTCTCTCCATTTTTCCTCTTTTGGCGAGCGCGTCCGTGACTCAAGACACCCGGGGCACCATACCGTCACTCGCTGTGATGTCACCATGGGCTCTAAAAGCTTCATCACAAGGGATTTGTGATGGGTGAAGGGAAGATGTCGCTTATTTTTTTCGGGTGAATTTTTGCTGTTGTTGTTGTTGTTTTTTGGTTTGTTGTAATTTTTTTTTGGGGGGGAGGGTTGTTGCGATCGTTTTTTCGGTATTAGTTGTTGTTGGAGAGTTTGCTTGTTTGGTCATCACATCTTCATCAGAAGTGAAGTCATCGCAGCAACGTAATAAATCATCATAGCATCACTTAAGTCATCCCAGCATCGCTAAGTCATCGCAGCATTACTTAAGTCATCACAGCATCGTAATAAGTCATCACAGCATCGTAATAAGTCATCACAGCATCGTAATAAGTCATCACAGCATCGTAATAAGTCATCACAGCATCGTAATAAGTCATCACAGCATCGTAATGTCATCACAGCATCGTAATAAGTCATCACAGCATCGTAATAAGTCATCACAGCATCGTAATAAGTCATCACAGCATCACTTAAGTCATCACAGCATCGTAATAAGTCATCACAGCATCACTTAAGTCATCCCAGCATCATTTAAGTCATCACAGCATCACTTAAGTTATCACAGCATTAGTTAGGTCATCACAGCATCATTTAAGTCATCACAACATCACTTAAGTCATCAAAGCATCACTTAAATCATCACAGCATCACTTGAGTCATCACAGTATCACTTAAGTCATCACAGCATTAGTTAAGTCATCACAGCATCACTTAAGTCATTACAGCATCTTAATATGCCGTCGTAGCTCAAGTCATCACAGCATCATTCACACTCGAGTCATCACAACATCACAACTCAATTCGCATCCCCATCAAAACTGCTCATCACAACATCCTGATAATTGGAGTCACCACACCCTTATAAAAAAAAACTTAATTCATCGCAACGCCGTCACAACTTAAGTCATCACTGCATAGTCGTAACTTGAGGCTTCATATCCCCATCACAAGTCATCACAGTATCCCCAAAACTAGTCATCACAACATCAAATCTCAGGTCAGTCACATCATCACATCATCATTACAAAAGATCGTTAATAACAACATAACTAAGACCATCACAACGTCATCACAACTATAAACATAACGTCATCACAACTATGAATATCACAGCGTCATCACACCCAAGACCATCACAACGTCACCACAACATCACAAGCTCATCAAAGCTTCACCACCGATCTATGCACCACAGATCATCACAAAAAAACAATTAATTTCATCACAATTTGACGAATTAGGTGCTCCGCTAAGTGTAAAATCACCTTAATGTGCGTTTGATTCGTGCACATGTATATAAATGGGTGAGCGTATGGGAGTATTTGCGGAGAAGGGGAAGAGGCAGGAAGAGAGAGAGAGAGAGAGAGAGAGAGAGAGAGAGAGGGAGAGAGGGAGAGAGAGAGAGAGAGAGAGAGAGAGAGAGAGAGAGAGAGAGAGAGAGAGAGAGAGAGAGAGAGAGAGAGAGAGAGAGAGAGAGAGAGAGAGAGAGAGAGAGAGAGAGAGAGAGAGAGAGAGAGAGAGAGGGAGAGAGGGAGAGAGAGAGAGAGAGAGAGAGAGAGAGAGAGAGAGAGAGAGAGAGAGAGAGAGAGAGAGAGAGAGAGAGAGAGAGAGAGAGAGAGAGAGAGAGAGAGGGAGGGAGGGAGAGAGGGAGGAGGGAGAAAGAGAAAGAAAGAAAGAGAGAGAGTGCGAGGAAGAGGGGAGGAGGAGGGAGGAGAGAGAAAGAGGGAGAGAGAGAGAGAGAGGGAGGGAGGGGGAAGGAGGGAGAAAGAGAAGGAAAGAAAAGAGAGTGCGAGGGAGAGGGAGGGAGGGAGAGAGAGAGAGAGAGAGAGAGAGAGAGAGAGAGAGAGAGAGAGAGAGAGAGAGAGAGAGAGAGAGAGAGAGAGAGAGAGAGAGAGAGAGAGAGAGAGAGAGAGAGAGAGAGAGAGAGAGAGAGAGAGAGAGAGAGAGAGAGAGAGAGAGAGAGAGAGAGAGAGAGAGAAATTGAGAAAGAGAGAGATATAGAGAAAAAGAGAAAAAAATGATGGAAAGATGTAAGAGGAGAATAAGAGCGAGTGTGAGGAAAAGTATGACGATGTAAGG
>NC_091573.1:31729975-31732475 GCF_042767895.1 Penaeus vannamei
CGGGCGTTGATGTGCTTTGGAGAGGGTTTTTTTTCATATCATAATATATGTATGTGTGTGTGTGTGTTATGGTCTCATAATATATGTATGTGTGTGTATGTGTTATGTTATTATAATGTGTGTATGTGTGTTATGTTATCATAATGTGTGTATGTGTGTGTGTGTGTGTGTGTGTATGTGTGTTATGTTATCATAATGTGTGTATGTATGTGTGTGTGTGTGTGGTGTGTGTGTGTGTGTGAATGTCTGTGTATGTGTGTATGTGTGTGTGTGTGTGTGTGTGTGTGTGTGTGTGTGTGTGTGTGTGTGTGTGTGTGTGTGTGTGTGTGTGTGTGAATGTATACGCGTGTGTGTGTGTGTGTGTGAATGTGTGTGTGTATGTGTGAGTGTGTGTGGTGTGTGTGTGTGTGTGTGTGTGTATGTGTGAGTGTGTGTGGTTGTGTGTGTGTGTGTGTGTGTGTGTGAGTGAATGTGTGTGTGTGTGTGAATGTGTCTGTGTGTATGTGTGAGTGTGTGTGGTGTGTGTGTGTGTGTGTGTGTGTATGTGTGTGTGTGTGTATGCATGTGTGTGTGTGTAAGTATGTGTGTGTGTTAGTGTGTGTGTGTGTGTGTGTGTGTGTGTGTATGTATGTATGTGTGAGTGTGAATGTGTGTATGTATGTGTGTGTGTGAATAAAGTATATATCCGTGTGTATTATTACTGAAACGAAAGCCTTTACGTGGATCAATAAACGTAACAAATAGACGGAATAATTTAAAAATATTTTCCATAAAAAAACAATTGAATCGAGGAAGCACCTTTTGGGGATTCTTTAGATAACAAACGAAATCCAACAGGTTAGCCAGATTTTATTACAAACAATAACACTAATATAGAAAAAAATGTATTTGTACAGAGGTAATATTGATAACAAAGACTTGGACAATAAAAATAGAGGAGTTCATATATGTACAGTGTCATGATTATTTCCTCTCTCTCTCTCTCTCTCTCTCTCTCTCTCTCTCTCTCTCTCTCTCTCTCTCTCTCTCTCTCTCTCTCTCTCTCTCTCTCTCTCTCCCTCTTTCTATATTCTTCTTATTCATCTTCATTCTAATAACCATTCCCATCCCTAATCATCCTCTCCCTCTTCTCCCCCCCACCCCTTTCCCTCCCTCCGTCCCTCTACCCCCCCTTTCCTCCTCCTCCTCCTCCTCCACCATCCCCTTCTCCTCCTCCTCCTCCCTTCTACTCCCATCCTCCTCTTCATCCTCCTTCCTTCCCTCCCTCTTTCTCCCTCTCTCTACTCCCATCCTCATCCTCATCCTCATCCTTCTCCTCCTCCCTTCTCCCTCTTTCACCCCCTCCTCCCCCCCTCTTCCTCCTCTACTCCCCCACTCCCTCATCCTCGAGCAGAGTCTCCTGGGCCTCCGGAAGGTCACCCGCCTCCCCGCCCCCCTCTGCCGCGCCCCCGTCCTGCCACGTGAAGTCCTCAGCCCCGGGGTCGGTCAAGGGGCCTTCCTCGTCCCCTCCTCCTTTTCCTTGGGCGGCCTGGTGCCTCTTGCGCCGGAAGAACCCGATCTGGGGAAGGATTTAGGGAGGAAGGATTTAAGGAGGATTTTGGTTCGAAGGAGGATTTAGGGAGGATTTTGGTCCGAAGGAGGATTTGGGAAGGATTTGAATCGGAAGGAGAATTTAGGAAGAATTTGGTCCGAAAAGGGATCTAGGAAGAATTTGGTCCAAAGGATTTAGGAAGAATATGGTCCGAAGAAGGATTTAGGAAGAATTTGGTTCGAAAAAGGATTTAGGAAGAATTTGGTTCGAAAAAGGATTTAGGAAGAATGTGGTCCAAAAAGGGATTTAGGAAGAATGTGGTCCAAAGGATTTAGGAAAAATATGGTTCGAAGGATTTAGAAAGAATTTGGTCTGAAAAGGGATTTAGGAAGAATTTGGTCCAAAGGATTTAGGAAGAATTTGGTCCAAAGGATTTAGAAAGAATTTGGTCCAAAGGATTAAGGAAGAATGTGGTCCGAAAAGGGATTTAGGAAGAATTTGATCCAAACGATTTAGGAAGAATATGGTCCGAAGAAGGATTTAGGAAGAATTAGGTCCGAAAAGGGGTTTAGGAAGAATTTGATCCAAAGGATTTAGGAAGAATTTGGTCCAAAGGATTTAGGAAGAATTTGGTCCAAAGGATTTAGGAAGAATTTGGTCTGAAAAGGGATTTAGGAAGAATTTGATCCAAAGGATTTAGGAAGAATATGGTCCGAAGAAGGATTTAGGAAGAATTTGGTCCAAAGGATTTAGGAAGAATTTGGTCCAAAGGATTTAGAAAGAATTTGGTCTAAAGGATTAAGGAAGAATGTGGTCCAAAAAGGGATTTAGGAAGAATGTGGTCCAAAGGATTTAGGAAAAATATGGTCCGAAGAAGGATTTAGGAAGAATTTGGTCCAAAGGATTTAGGAAGAATTTGGTCCAAAGGATTTAGGAAGAATGTGGTCCGAAAAGGGATTTAGGATGAAT
>NC_091573.1:31737475-31747475 GCF_042767895.1 Penaeus vannamei
TAATAGATAATAATAATGATGGTAATAATAATAATAATGATAAACAATGAATAATAATAATATTGATAATAATAATAATAATAATAATAATAATAATAATGATAATAATAATAATAATAATAATAATAATGATAATAATAATAATAATAATAATAATAATAATAATAATAATAATAATAATAATAATAATAATGATAATAATAATAATAATGATAATAATGATAATAATAATAATAATAATGATAATAATAATAATAATAATAATATTGATAATAATAATAACAATAATAGAAATAATGATAATGCTAACTGCTGCTATTACTACCATACCTTTTTGCGAGAGAGAGAGAGAGAGAGAGAGAGAGAGAGAGATAGAGACAGACAGACAGACACTCAGACAGACAAAAAATGACGAAGAAAAAAGCAAAAAAAAAAAAAAAAGCAAGAAAATAAGTAAAAAAACACATACACAGACCCACTTCCCAAACACCCGAACAACCAAGCCACGCTCCCCACAAACAACCCAACCACCTAAACGAGGTCAACGAGACGACCCCGCGGAATCTGACCTGGAAAAATGTCCTCACTGTGACCTGAGGTGACACGCTGGCGGGGTCATAGTGCAGGGACTCATCCTCGGCTTGCCTGTTGATATAAAGACTTAATTAATCTTTTCGTCGTTTATATAAACTCTTTGTCGTTATATGAGTCTTGTTATTGTTCATTTATTATTGTCTAATTTCATTATTCGTCTTTATTCTTTATATTATTATGTTATTATCATTCCTTTCATTATTACTATGTACTTTATCATTCGTTGTTATTCCTGTTATTTACATCACCATTATTTATCGTTATTGTAATCATTATTATATTACAATAATTGATATTATTTTATTCTTATAATCATTCTTTATTTTTCTATTCTTGTAATTGTTTTTTTTTATTATTCTATTCTTATAATTATTTTTTATTATTCTATTCTTATAATTATTTTTTATTATTCTATTCTTATCTATATTTTTTTTATTAATTTCATTATGATGTATGAATATCATCATTTATCTACGTTCCCATCTGTTAATTACTTTAATTATTAAATCGCTATTAGCGACAAGATAAATCCTATTGTCAATGCTTAAAATAAAATATATGTCATCGTCATCGACAACATTATTAATATATTTAATGTGATTATATTGTCAGTGGCAATGTTCTTTTTAATATAAAAATCATAAAAATTACCCTCATAGTAATAATTTGACAAAAACTGTCATAATTACGATCATTGTAATTCTGGCATTATCATTACGGATTTTTTTTTCGGATATTTATTCATTTGTCTTATCGGTTTCATCATCATTATTGCCATTTACCTTTCTGCTGCATGGTTAATATTTATATCAACACCGTTTGATATTTTGTTTCGACTGACATTTCTACCTCTGACAATTTTTTCCTTTCTGACACTTTTATTTCTCAACGGACACTATTGCACCTAAAAAAATCACCCACCCCCCTTCTGACACCTCTTCCTCAACCATCATTTCACCCAACAAACACATCCATCAATTTTCCCCCATCTGACACAATTTTCCCCCCATCTGACACAAATTTTCCCCCATCTGACACAGTCCCCCCCATCTGACACAATTTTTCCCCATCTGACACAAATTTTCCCCCATCTGACACAATCCCCCCCCATCTGACACAATTTTTCCCCATCTGACACAAATTTTCCCCCATCTGACACAATCCCCCCCCATCTGACACAATCCCCCCCCCATCTGACACAATTTCCCCCCCATTTGACACAACTTTCTCCCCATCTGACACTCATCCCCCCCCCCATCTGACACTCATTCCCCAGCTGACACCGACCCAGAGAGATAGAGTCTGACATCGCTGACGAGCCCGAGAGTCAGAATTTTCCGCATTTCCTCGGCTCCTGACGCTCCTGCTGACACGACGACCTTCACCGCGCCCTCCTGACTGACCAGCTGACCCTCCTCCTCCTGTGCCACTAGGGTCAGCTTCTCCTGTGGAAGGATGGATAAGGATGAGTAATAATGATAATGATGATGATAATGATGGCGATAATAATAATTTTTTATATTATTATTATTATTATTATTATTATTATTATTATTATTATTATTATTATTATTATTATTATTATTATTATTATTATTATTATTATTATTATTATTATAGTAATAATAATAATAATAATAATAATAATAATAATAATAATAATAATAATAATAATAATAATAATAATGATAATGATAATAATAATAATAATAATAATAATAATAATAATAATAACAATAATAATAATAATAATAATGATAATAATAATGATGATAATAATAATAACAATTATGATAATAACCATAATAATAACAACAACAAAAACAATAACAATAATAACACAACAACCATAACAACCACAACAACAAACAACAAAACCTTACCGCGGGCGGGTTGACGGGATTGTCCAGCGAGCAGTGGGCGTTGCGGGCGTCAGAGGCAACACACTTGTAAGGCAGGGAGCGAAAAGACAGCCCCTGGGGTAGCCGCACGCCCATCCACCCGTTGTAGGCAGGTTCGCCGCCCACGCCCACTCCCACGTGGAGGTGAAGGCCAGCGCCCGAGCCGAGGGTGTAGCGGCCGTCGGTTCTGTTGAGGGGGGGGGGGGTGAGGGATCGAAATAATGATAATGATGATGAAGATGGTGATGGTCCTGGAGGTGGTGGTAGTGATGGTACTGGAGGTGGTGGTGGTGATGGTAATGGAGGTGGTGGTGGTGATGGTACTGGAGGTGGTGGTGGTGATGGTAATGGAGGTGGTGGTGGTGATGGTACTGGAGGTGGTGGTGGTGATGGTACTGGAGGTGGTGGTGGTGATGGTACGGGAGGTGGTGGTGGTGATGGTACTGGAGGTGGTGGTGGTGGTTATGGTACTGGAGGTGGTGGTGGTGATGGTACTGGAGGTGGTGGTGGTGATGGTACTGGAGGTGGTGGTGGTGATGGTACTGGAGGTGGTGGTGGTGATGGTACTGGAGGTGGTGGTGGTGGTGGTGGTGATGGTACTGGAGGTGGTGGTGGTGATGGTACTGGAGGTGGTGGTGATGATGGTACCGGAGGTGGTGGTGGTGATGGTACTGGAGGTGGTGGTGGTGATGGTACTGGAGGTGGTGGTGGTGATGGTACTGGAGGTGGTGGTGGTGATGGTACTGGAGGTGGTGGTGGTGATGGTACTGGAGGTGGTGGTGGTGATGGTACTGGGGGTGGTGGTGGTGATGGTACTGGAGGGGGGGGTGGTGATGGTAATGGAGGCGGTGGTGGAGATGGTACTGGAGGCGGGGGTGGTGATGGTACTGGAGGTGGTGGTGGTGATGGTACTGGAGGTGGTGGTGGTGATGGTAATGGAGGTGGTGGTGGTGATGGTACTGGAGGTGGTGGTGGTGATGGTAATGGAGGTGGTGGTGGTGATGGTACTGGAGGTGGTGGTGGTGATGGTAATGGAGGTGGTGGTGGTGATGGTACTGGAGGTGGTGGTGGTGATGGTACTGGAGGTGGTGGTGGTGATGGTACTGGAGGTGGTGGTGGTGATGGTACTGGAGGTGGTGGTGGTGATGGTACTGGAGGTGGTGGTGGTGATGGTACTGGAGGTGGTGGTGGTGATGGTACTGGAGGTGGTGGTGGTGATGGTACTGGAGGTGGTGGTGGTGATGGTACTGGAGGTGGTGGTGGTGATGGTACTGGAGGTGGTGGTGGTGATGGTACTGGAGGTGGTGGTGGTGATGGTACTGGAGGTGGTGGTGGGGATGGTACTGCAGGTGGTGGTGGTGATGGTACTGGAGGTGGTGGTGGGGATGGTACTGGGGGTGGGGGTGGTGATGGTAGTGGAGGTGGTGGTGGTGATGGTACTGGAGGTGGTGGTGGTGATGGTACTGGAGGTGGTGGTGGTGATGGTACTGGAGGTGGTGGTGGTGATGGTACTGGAGGTGGTGGTGGTGATGGTACTGGAGGTGGTGGTGGTGATGGTACTGGAGGTGGTGGTGGTGATGGTACTGGAGGTGGTGGTGGTGATGGTACTGGAGGTGGTGGTGGTGATGGTACTGGAGGTGGTGGTGCTGATGGTACTGGAGGTGGTGGTGGTGATGGTACTGGAGGTTGTGGTGGTCATGGTACTGGAGGTGGTGGTGGTGATGGTACTGGAGGTGGTGGTGGTGATGGTACTGGAGGTGGTGGTGGTGATGGTACTGGAGGTGGTGGTGGTGATGGTACTGGAGGTGGTGGTGGTGATGGTACTGGAGGTGGTGGTGGTGATGGTACTGGAGGTGGTGGTGGTGATGGTACTGGAGGTGGTGGTGGTGATGGTAATGGAGGTGGTGGTGGTGATGGTACTGGAGGTGGTGGTGGTGATGGTACTGGAGGTGGTGGTGGTGATGGTACTGGAGGTGGTGGTGGTGATGGTACTGGATGGTACTGGAGGTGGTGGTGGTGATGGTAATGGAGGTGGTGGTGGTGATGGTACTGGAGGTGGTGGTGGTGATGGTACTGGAGGTGGTGGTGGTGGTGGTGGTGATGGTACTGGAGGTGGTGGTGGTGATGGTACTGGAGGTGGTGGTGGTGATGGTACTGGAGGTGGGGGTGGTGATGGTACTGCAGGTGGTGGTGGTGGTGGTGATGCTACTGGAGCTGGTGGTGGTGATGGTACTGGAGGTGGTGGTGGTGATCGTACTGGAGGTGGTGGTGGTGATGGTACTGGAGGTGGTGGAGGTGATGGTACTGGAGGTGGTGGTGGTGGTGGTGGTGGTGATGGTACTGGAGGTGGTGGTGGTGATGGTACTGGAGGTGGTGGTGGTGATGGTACTGGAGGTGGTGGTGGTGATGGTACTGGAGGTGGTGGTGGTGATGGTACTGGAGGTGGTGGTGGTGGTGGTGGTGGTGATGGTACTGGAGGTGGTGGTGGTGATGGTACTGGAGGTGGTGGTGGTGATGGTACTGGAGGTGGTGGTGGTGATGGTACTGGAGGTGGTGGTGGTGATGGTACTGGAGGTGGTGGTGGTGATGGTACTGGAGGTGGTGGTAGTGATGGTACTGGAGGTGGTGGTGGTGATGGTACTGGAGGTGGTGGTGGTGATGGTACTGGAGGTGGTGGTGGTGATGGTACTGGAGGTGGTGGTGGTGATGGTACTGGAGGTGGTGGTGGTGATGGTACTGGAGGTGGTGGTGGTGGTGATGATACTGGAGGTGGTGGTGGTGATGGTACTGAAGGTGGTGGTGGTGATGGTACTGGAGGTGGTGGTGGTGATGGTACTGGAGGTGGTGGTGATGCTACTGGAGGTGGTGGTGGTGATGGTAATGGAGGTGGTGGTGGTGGTGATGGTACTGGAGGTGGTGGTGGTGGTGATGGTACTGGAGGTGGTGGTGGTGGTGGTGATGGTACTGGAGGTGGTGGTGGTGATGGTACTGGAGGTGGTGGTGGTGATGGTACTGGAGGTGGTGGTGGTGAGGGTACTGGAGGTGGTGGTGGTGATGGTACTGGAGGTGGTGGTGATGGTACTGGAGGTGGTGGTGGTGATGGTAATGGAGGTGGTGGTGGTGATGGTAATGGAGGTGGTGGTGGTGATGGTACTGGAGGTGGTGGTGGTGGTGATGGTACTGGAAGTGGTGGTGATGGTACTGGAGGTGGTGGTGGTGATGGTACTGGAGGTGGTGGTGGTGATGGTACTGGAGGTGGTGGTGGTGATGGTACTGGAGGTGGTGGTGGTGATGGCACTGGAGGTGGTGGTGGTGATGGTACTGGAGGTGGTGGTGGTGATGGTACTGGAGGTGGTGGTGGTGATGGTACTGGAGGTGGTGGTGGTGATGGTAATGGAGCTGGTGCTGGTGATGGTACTGGAGGTGGTGCTGGTGATGGTACTGGAGGTGGTGGTGGTGATGGTACTGGAGGTGGTGGTGGTGATGGTACTGGAGGTGGTGGTGGTGATGGTACTGGAGGTGGTGGTACTGGAGGTGGTGGTGGTGATGGTACTGGAGGTGGTGGTGGTGGTGGTGGTGATGGTACTGGAGGTGGTGGTGGTGATGGTACTGGAAGTGGTGATGGTACTGGAGGTGGTGGTGGTGGTGGTGATGGTACTGGAGGTGGTGGTGGTGATGGTACTGGAGGTGGTGGTGGTGATGGTACTGGAGGTGGTGGTGGTGATGGTAATGGAGGTGGTGGTGGTGGTGGTACTGGAGGTGGTGGTGGTGATGGTACTGCAGGTGGTGGTGGTGATGGTACTGGAGGAGGAGGTGGTGGTGGTGGTGATGGTACTGGAGGTGGTGGTGGTGATGGTACTGGAGGTGGTGGTGGTGATGGTACTGGAGGTGGTGGTGGTGATGGTACTGGAGGTGGTGGTGGTGATGGTACTGGAGGTGGTGGTGGTGATGGTACTGGAGGTGGTGGTGGTGATGGTACTGGAGGTGGTGGTGGTGATGGTAATGGAGGTGGTGGTGGTGGTGGTGATGGTACTGGAGGTGGTGGTGGTGATGGTACTGGAGGTGGTGGTGGTGATGGTACTGGAGGTGGTGGTGGTGGTGATGATGATGATGATGGTAATGATGATTATGATGATGATGGTGATGATGATGGTAATGATGATGATGATGATAATAATAATAACAATAATAATAATAATGGCAATGGTGATATTAATAGTAATAATAATAATGATGATAATACCAACACTGTTAATAATAGTAATACCATAAAAAACAATAATAACATTGATAATGATAATAATAATGATGATAAAAATGATAATGACGTTCATAATAATGATGATGATAATAATGATAATGATATTAATAGTAATGATAGCAATAATATTAATAATGAGTGTGAATTGTTTTGGTTTGCATAAAGAATCGTGTAACTTTCTTGATAGATATGAGAGCACTTTTGTGTGTGTGTGTGTGTGTGCGTGTGTGTGTGTGTGAGAGAGAGAGAGAGAGAGACAGGAAAGGAGAGAGAGAGACAGGAAAGGAGAGAGAGAGACAGGAAAGGAGAGAGAGACAGGAAAGGAGAGAGAGAGACAAGAAAGGAGAGAGAGAGACAGGAAAGGAGAGAGACAGGAAAGGAGAGAGAGAGACAGGAAAGGAGAGAGAGACAGGAAAGGAGAGAGAGAGACAGGAAAGGAGAGAGAGACAGGAAAGGAGAGAGAGAGACAAGAAAGGAGAGAGAGAGACAGGAAAGGAGAGAGACAGGAAAGGAGAGATAGACAGAGAGGAAAAGAGAGAGAGAAAAGGAGAAAGAGAGAGAGAGAAAGAGAAAGACAAAGAGAAAAAAGAGATAGAGAAAGAAAGAGAGAAACAGAAAGAGAAAAAAAGACAGCACGCGAAGCCAGGAAATCACTCACACTCCCTCCGCCCATGCCGCCTCCAGGGTGAGCGTGGGCGTGCAGACCGCATCGGCGCCGCAGCCCAGGGCGAGGGGAACGGAAGTCCTGTGGGCGGCCGGAGAAGAGGGCGCCGCCACCCCACACCTCGGGCACCAGGGGGAGGCTAGGAGGGGGGAGGGAGGGGGGAGTTGGTTAGGTATATCACTTTCGCAATTTGAATAAAAATTGTCCTTAATTATCATTTTGATTGTGGTTTTATTATCATGGTGTTGCTCTGGACATTTATTAGTTTATGTTATCGGTTTCATTGTCGTTATTGTTATTTTCCTTATTGCTGTTGATTTATATCACCTTCGGTATATCATTTAGGTATATCACCTTCGTTATATCAGTTAGGTATATAACCTTCGTTATATTAGTTAAGTATATCATATTCGTTCAATCATTTAGGTATATCACCTTCGTTATATCAGTTAGGTATATCATCGTTATATTAGTCAGGTATATCACATTCGTTCAATAATTTAAGTATATCACTTTCGTTCATTCGTTCAGGTTTATCACCTCCGTTAAACCAGGTATATCACCTTCTATATAACATTTAGGTATACCATCTTCGCTCTATCTTTTACGTATATCACCTTCGTTATGTGATTTAGGCATATCATTTTCGTTATATTGTTTAGGTATATCACCTTCGTTCTATCATTTAAGTATATCACTTTTTTCAATCGTTTAGGTATATTACATTTATTATATCATTTAAGTCATCGTGTCCCTAAAATGCAAAAAAAAAATACTCGTAAAATATTAAATGTCGTATTACTGATGGTAATTCACATAAGCTAAGTAATCTTAATTTCAAAGATACAGTGTTAATTACTGCCACTTAAAAATCACATTTATGAAAATGAAAATCATCATTGCATCTTTGATCCTAAATTATTTTTGTGTTCGCGATCAAAATTATTTTTATGTTCGCGATCAAAATTATTTTTATGTTCGCGATCAAAATTATTCTTATGTTCACGATGAAAATTATTTTTATGTTCACGATCAAAATTATTTTTATGTTCACGATCAAAATTATTTTTATGTTCACGATCAAAATTATTTTTATGTTCACGATCAAAATTATTTTTATGTTCACGATGAAAATTATTTTCATATTCACGATCAAAATTATTCTCAGGTTCACAATAACAATGATGAATCTTGTTATCACAGAAAATAACAATAACAACGAACACCACGTCATGAATAAGGTTAATGACTGTATTTTATTTAACCAAAATTTAAAAAAATAAAATAAAAGTGGATTATAATCACAATATCATTAGTATTGAGATATTTTAGGTGATAGATTCACCTCGTGTCTCACTCGTTGCCCTTTGACCTACCTGGATCAAGGTCATCTGAGGTGAATCTGAACACGATTTCCAAAGGATGGGTGGCATTTTTCAGGTCATCCTATAAATTAAGATATATATCAATTACATTTTTATCAACTTTATAATCGTTTTATAGTCATTCTCCCTGTCTGAAAAAATTAAGATTCCGATATTGCATTTATGTCAACTTTATAATCCCTTTATAGTCGTTCTCCCTGTCTGAAAGCAACCGGGAGAATATTCTTCATAAATTATGTATTTTCGTAGAGTGGGACAGACATGTAGACGAAGCTTCAACAGGATGGGCGTGGCTTACTTTCAGTTTGATGTCGTAATGCTCGCACTTTCTGACGTCACGACTAAGCTCCACCTCCTCCGTGATGACGCCGGTGCCAGACGCAAGAAAATTCGCCCGGTCGCCCGTTCCTTCGTCCACTGTTAATTCCAGCCGCATATCTGGTGATTAAGTGAAATTGTTATTTTTGATTATCGTTATCATTATGACTAGAATTATCATTTCAATTTATCAGCATCACTACCACCATCATTATCATCATCATGATCATCATTATCATTATCATTGTCATTATTATTATTATTATCATTATTATTATGTTATCATAATTATTTTTTTCTGTTATTATTGCTATTGTCATTGGTTGTGTGCGTGTGCGTGTGCGTGACCGCGTATGTGTGTGCTTATCCTATATTCATGCCTTAAAGAATGTTTAGCTTTGTTTTCTTTCAATGTTTTTTATGTCATTAAAAAGCTTTATCCCTGTATCCCCTAACTCAAAAAATTCTGAAACTTTATATTAAAAAAATAATAATAATTGTCATATAAACCATGGAATTCAAGTGTAGCGTACATTTTATGATGCCGGTTCGTCCAATTTGCCAATCTAATCTATCACACTTTATCTAAAAGTTATTAGGACCGGAAATTCTAGTCACACCTACATGTTATTACGATAAAGCTCCGTACATCACGTGTCGGAAGTAAAGAGAAAAAACACGTTCTTACAAGAATTTCCTTCAAAGATGACATACATAATCACATTTTTTGAATAAACGTCTTTAAAAAAGGAAAATAATGACAAGATAAATAAAGAAAATATAAATATAAAATATAAAATATAAAATAAATATAAAAATATAAATATAAAATATGAATATAAAAATATGAAATATAAAATATAAATATATAAAATAT
>NC_091573.1:31749975-31764975 GCF_042767895.1 Penaeus vannamei
CTATGTGTTCCTTTAGCACTAGTTATGTTTTCATGTACGTCATAGAAGTGTCTTGTTATGTTTTAGATTATGATATTAATACATGTATACATACTGTATTACCATATGTGAGTGATTTCGCTGCTTATGCACTTGCGTACATGTACTATATTTAGGCGTGTTCCGACTTACGTCAAA
The DNA here is from genome assembly GCF_042767895.1 of Penaeus vannamei. Taxonomy (NCBI): domain Eukaryota; kingdom Metazoa; phylum Arthropoda; class Malacostraca; order Decapoda; family Penaeidae; genus Penaeus; species Penaeus vannamei. Next base: position 31,750,153 of record NC_091573.1, read on the forward strand.
ATTCGGGTTACGACGCCATCGTAGGAACGGATTTCCGTCGTAAGTCGAGGACCTCCTGTATACAGATTCTCTTTATAAGTAGGGCTATATATGTAGGATCATCTACTTACAAGCATAGAAGCTAGTGCATATGAAGGTTTGTGTATCCAATTCCCCGAAAATGCGGGTTTTATTAAATGTTTTGTTTACTCGAACTGTCATCTGCATTGATATGTTCACGCCAACAGCTTTACAATCATGAGATAGGGAGCGTTAAGGCAAACCTATCGATGTCTATGTTGTAGACGAGAGCTTATATTAACAAACATTTAATAAACGCATTTTTAGCGTCTTATCGTTATATAAATACCTTCTATTTACAAACATATAAGCAAGAATACATGCAGATTCTACTTACAAGTAGGGCCATATATGCAGGATTAACAGATTTGTGTCAATTAAGAGAGCATTATAATCATTTTTTTATATTTCTTTTTTATAGGCTTATCAATACACCCTCAGTAGTTATTGATAGTGACTAGTTTGATAGTGAATATCAATCAGATTTTACACTGAGACAACATCGGAGAATATGAATGACCCAATTCTTAAAGAAGGTATTTATACCAGGTATTTCGGTGGTGTAACAGGGACGGTATTCACGAAAGATTATAAAATTTTCTTTGGCAAATTTAAAGACTTCCCTAAAAACAGTCTTAGACCGTCATAGAATTTGTCAATGACTCGTTTTAAAGTGTGTCTTTAGCAATTTTGTCTTTAACTCTCTCTTTGACACATTTCAAAGTTAACACTTAACTATTCACATCTTAAAAGACATTTAAAAGAATAATAATCCGATGTGATAAAGAAATGGAAGTGCTATTGCAGTGACTCTCCATTATATAATGACTAAAACATTATCAATATCATGTGTTTACGTGGCAACTCTGCATCCGCTGCCAAGTCAAGGAGGAAGCGGTTCAGTTAACATTTGGCAATGATTTAAAAAGTGGCAGTATTTTTTTTTTTTTTTTTTTTTTTTTTTTTTGGTGGTGGTGGTGGTGGTGGTTTTTGAAGCGGAGTTATCTTCAGCAACTGTAAAAATCGGATTATTGTTGTCGGCGTCTCGTCAGGACGATTGAACGACAGAATATACGTAGTTACAAACAAGCGGGGTTTTAAGGGCATTTTCGCGGGGAAACATAAACAAAATTTAGGAGCCAAATATACAATTTCTTTCAAAAGACAATTTCGGAGTCTATAACCTATGACAGTATCTATCCCCCCCCCCCTCCACACACACACACACACACACACACACACACACACACACACACACACACACACACACACACACACACACACACACACACACACACACACACACACACAAAACACACACACACACACACACACACACACACTCAAATCACACACACACACACACACACACACACACACACACACACACACACACACACACACACACACACACACGCACACACACACCTCTCTCTCCCACCTACCCTGAAACCCGTCTCGGTCGATGTCACCAATGAGTGCGACAGCGGCTCCGAACCTAGCCCGCGGGGAAGGGGTACTGGCCATCAGGTGGTCGTGGAAGACTAGGCCCTCGGCGGCACCTCGCTTGTACACGAACACAGCTCCTTTCTCCACCATTTCGACGGCTCCTCCTGACGGTGCAGAGAGAGGCGGTGAAGGAACGATGTGCGTCGGAAAGTTGTAGGAAATATGAAGAGATGAATGAGTGTTTTTGATTGATTGTCCGTGATGTAGATGAAAGGTGGGGGGAAAAATAATATTCCATAATGGCGACCTAATTTTGTTTAAATTCAAGGTGGATCTTGATAAAATTCTACAAAACACTGAATATTAACCGGTAGCAATTTTAATGGCATTTACGGTGATTTAAAAAAAGTGTTAGATTCTTCAGCCACATGAAAGGCGAAGAGATGTGATATAACTGGATACTTACTTATTGTATAATACTATAGCTAGGATTTTTTCTTTAATTTTATCATGCAGATATGCAATTTTTCTAAGTGAATATGACGAATAGGCCTACTTCTGAAATAATCCCCCCCAATGAATCATCCAATATATTTTATCCATAATGATTTTATAACAGCTGAAACACCAAAACATGTATAGACTGCAAGCAATTCTCTGGTCATAAGATCCTGAGAGCTCCTGGGATCTAAAAAGCAACAAAAATGTAGGCCATCGTTTGAGCCCCAGACCCAGCTGTCGCCTCTCAAAGGTCCTGGTTACGACCTACAAATGGCTTTGCTCGTCTTTAAAACAATTTCTAAAAAAGCTAGGGCAAATACCTTTAGGTGCTCGATCGCTATAGAATGGGGCTCCGACGAACAGCTCTGCCCAGCCGTCGCCCGTGACGTCACCGGCCGCCACTACGGAACCGAAGCCGGAGCCAATCATGGTTCCAGACACTTCCCACTTCAAGTTGCCATTGGTGCTTAAAAGGCTTACCTGTTCAAAAAAATAAAATACGTGTTCGTCAGTTTCGTTTCAATTGAAGTCTACCAGTAAGCCCATATTTAGCCTCAGACCTTTATTTTCTTTATCATTAGGTTGCACATCCCGTGGAATGGGCAATTTAAGAGGAAAATCATCTTATCTGTGTCGTGATGATAAAATTGACTTATTCTCCATTAACACTTAGTGATGGGTTTCATAGAGACATTACTTACGCGTGTTTTGCTAAGTACTAGGAGACTTACAAGTTTCTGACAATTGATGCACTTATATGATATGAAAAGGTAGAACTTACTGGACAGTATTGCATATCAGTGTTACTTAATGTATGTATGTGTGTGTGTACGTGCGTGTGTGTGTATGAGTGTGTGTGTGTGTGTGTGTGTGTGTGTGTGTGTGTGTGTGTGTGTGTGTGTGTGTGTGTGTGTTATCTAGTTTTCCTTTCCCTTTCTGCCAAACCATTCCTTGAGCGCAAGACCTGACCTTTCCTTGCAGATCCGCCCTGGGTGCCCCCGCGACAATGAATTCCTCGCTGCCCCAAAATTTCCCAGAGGTCACGCTGTACCCTAAGGATGGCAGGAAATGAAAGTGATGCAATGAGAAATGAATAGGATTAGTGTTAGAATTGTTAATGAGAATGATATTTATAGTTGAAACGTCAAGTTGATGAACACCATATGCTTGGGCAATGCATCTTTCAATTCTAAAAAAGCACATCCTGTACATCTTTTAAAAATGGAGGAAAATTTGACTGGGAAAGCTGAGGAGACATTTACAGGAAATACTTAAAATAACAAATAACAAGTTAATGAGCAAATAAACTGAGACAAACACGTGTGTACGGATTAAGAGCAGTTATTTTTTTTACAACTCGGAAAAAAGAAAAATTAGCAACTCAATCGAACACTGGAGCACTTTGATTCACTAAGTTTCTTTTGAGTAAATGAAGAAAGTGGTGCGTTCAAGGCAGTGAAATCCAATAAAAAATATATATATATATTATAGATGATTTTAAACTATATATACTGTTAACACAAGTTTCAAGTGTTAGCTGACTAGAATAAAAATAAAGAAACCTGGTGAATCGAAGCTCCATGTGTGACTCAGTGAGTTGCCAGTTGCTTTCTTTCTCGATATTTATCGCACTTGCTTTACTTATAACTTATTTCCATTTATTTATGTGTTTATTTATGTTCCACTTTTCTTCCAAACTTACCAAAATACGAGTCATATGAGCTGGGCTTAAGAACGTTGAAGTCGGTGGCCGTTGTCCACATTTGGCCTCGTTGTACCATTGCGACCGTACCTGCAGAATGATATTGTTGATAAGATATTCTCTCTCTCTCTCTCTCTCTCTCTCTCTCTCTCTCTCTCTCTCTCTCTCTCTCTCTCTCTCTCTCTCTCTCTCTCTCTCTCTCTCTCTCTCTCTCCCCCTCTCCCCCTCTCCCTCTCCCTCTCTTTCGCGATAACTCTAAAAAGAACATTTTTTTTTTCATTTTTTAGCAGATGTGTGTTTTATCCTGACTTAGACGCCATTTAATTCCGGTGGTTATCCCAATCCATTTTTTTTAAGGATTTTATAGCATTGCGAAATAGAGACATTTTTTTTTGGCACTTAGATTATTATTATCATTATTATTATTATTATTATTATTATTATTATTATTATTATTATTATTATTATTATTATCATTATATTGATGTAATTCTTCAAGTGTATTGCCTCTCCTCTCTCTCAATGCTTCTACTTATTATTGTTATCAGCATCATTATTATTGTCATTATTATCATCAACAGCAACAGTATCATCATCATTATTATTATTATCAATATTATCATTACTATTATTATTATTACTATTATTATTATTATTTTTATAGTATTTTGCTACGGTGTTATCAGTGTTATCAGTTATCAGTGTTGATCAGATTATTGCGATAACTGATGACGAAGAGAATATTCATGTTGAAAATCGAAGTGATAATGAACAAGGTATAATTTCAAGTTGAAATGAAAAAAATATATATATGAGTTGATTTTTTTACGCATTAGAGATCAAGAAAAGGACATAGAAAAAGATTGATACTTAGAAGGTAGATGAGCGAATTTCAAAAGATGGCTGAAATTTACTAAAATATAGCAAGAAACACAAAAAAAAACTCGTTGCAGTAGATAGAACGTAGATTATCTGTCAATCTATCCATCTGTCTATCTATTTACCAATTTTCTGTCTTTATCTGTTATTTTCCAGTCTTCTATCTATCTGTTTACCAATCTCCTCTCTATCTATTTATCACTTTTCTATCTTTATCTGTCTATTTACCAATCTTCGATCTATCTGTTTACCAATCTTTTATCTATCTATTTACCAATCTCCTATCTATCTACTTTACAATCTTCTATCTATTTACCAATCTCCTATCTATCTATTTACCAGTCTTCTATCTATCTACTTTACAATCTTCTATCTATTTACCAATCTCCTATCTATTTACCAATATCCTATCTATCTATTTATCTATTTACCAGTCTTCTATCTATCTATTTACCAATCTCCTATCTATCTATTCACCAATCTCCTATCTTTCTCTTTGTTAATCACTCTATCTGGCTATCTTTTTGTCTGCTGCGCTGTGTCTATTATCAATCTCTATATAGTGTTGGCATCGTTATTTTAGTTGATGTAATGTTGCATATTCACGATAAGCGTAAATACTCGTATATATACACCACAACAGATGAAGAAATATAAGAACAAGCACACACACATAAACACACACACACACAAACATACACACACACACACACACACACATATATATATATATATATGTGTGTTTGTGTGGGTGGGTGGGTGTATGTATGTATATATATATACACATATATATAGACAGATAGATATAAGATTAAGAAAGTGAGAGAGAGAGAAAAAGAAGAGAGAGAGAGAGACAGATATAAGAGAAAGAAAGAGGGAGAGAGAGAGAGATAAGAGAAAGAAAGTGAGAGAGAGAGAGAGAGAGAGAGAGAGAGAGAGAGAGAGAGAGAGAGAGAGAGAGAGAGAGAGAGAGAGAGAGAGAGAGAGAGAGAGAGAGAGATAAGAGAAAGAAAGTGAGAGAGAGAGGAAACAGAGCGAATAAGATATATGCCTTACCTCCCCATTGCTTTACACCGGGAGCACCCAACACAAATCTGCCGTCCTGTAGTAAGAGAAATAATAATAACAATTAATCCAACAAATTGATTAATAAAAAAACAGCACCGAAGAATTATTATTTCCTCGCTAAGGCAATAGTCTCATTAAATAAAATAAAATCCACTTAAGGCCGTGTCACACTACCACTTTTTCCGTCAATTTTTTGATAATTTTATTTAACCTAAATACAAGCATTCTCGAATAATCTTGATCTGACTATGCTTGGTTGAAAAAGTTGACGGAAAGGTTTTCAGACGGAAACGACCATTATCGTCTAACTGGAGAATCGACAATTCGCTCAAAAATGGACAAAATTTCAGAAAATTGTCAAAAAATTGACGGAAAAAGTGCTAGTGTGACGGCATCTTTAGGCCTAACAAAATTTAACCCTGAGGCTACACTTCGACGTTCAGTCATATGACACGCAATGACATATGGTAATAGAGACATAGCCACTTGTCAACGATAATAACTGTCATTTATTTGGGACTAAAGAATTACCCTTTTAATTACAATGTAGAAAAGACAAAAATTGTATAAATTGTATTATCATGTTATTATATTTTTATGTTTTTATCATTTTTTACTATTATTATTATTATTATTATATCTTATTATCCTTTATTAACATATTTTATTATTATTTTATCATTATATTTTTTTATATCTTATTATTTTATTATCATATTATATTTTATTTTTTTATTATATCTTATTATTATTTCATTATCATTATTTATTTTTATTTTTTTTTTTTTTTGTATATTTTGCATATTTTGTATATTTTATGTATTTTTGTACATGCATATTCCCACTCACTTGCAGGATGTGTGCTGATGTCCCAACCTGACCCAGTTGGTAATAGTAGATGGTCTGCCCCGTTTCCTCGTCCTGCACGCGCTGTAGGTCTGGCGGAGACACAATGGTCCAAGTTATGTGTGTTTAAGAGATATTCGTGTTAAAAAAGTAAAGATTGGTGTCAGGTCTAAAGGTGCTGTCACACTAGCGCTTCTTCCGCCATTTTTTGGGGGGGCAATTTTATTTAAGATCAGTGCAAACGTTCTCGAATATAATTTGATTTGAGTCTGCTTGGCTGGAAAAAGTTGACGGAAAGGTTTTCAGACGGAAACGATCGTTATCGTCTGACTGGAAAATTGAGAATTCGCTCAAAAATTGACAAAATTTCAGAAAACTGCAAAAAAAAAAATAATAATAAAAAATAAATAAATAAATAAAAATAAAAAAATACGGAAAAAGTGCTATTGTGACAGCACCTTAAGCGGATCTTAAGGCGCGTAGAGACATGCTATGTGGATTGATGCGGTAGGATGGCTATATTCTTTTCCGCCCCGACTTTGACCCCTGCATGCTGATGTTAGCATGCCGGTACTCGCTCGTAATTGGGGCGGCTAAGAGAGGCTGACAGATCATGCAAGTTACAACATATAACAAGAGTTTATTTATCAGAAGAATTGTGTTCTTGCAACGCTCCATCGAATCCCTCTCGACGGAGAAGCAAAATGACACATCTTATCGCACAAGGAAGTACTTTAATCTTGATCGATATGAGAGGGAGTTTGGCACTGTCCTCGGCTATCTCTTATCTTATCTCCTCCAATATCCGTTTCCGGCGAGGTGGTATACGGCCCCTCCTATGTGGGCGTGGCTTCACTGAATTCACAATACACAATTCCGGAAAATCAGGTGTTCCATCCACAATTCTTTAAACTACATATATTTAGTGTACTTGCCTGGAAATAGTGTACTTAAAAAGGTTTATACTAAAGCAGTAGTTTAAGAACTAATTCACCAAAATCTTCGTGTCCTTAGAACTGCACTAGTCTTCGTGTCCTTAGAACTGCACTAAAGTCTTCCTGTCCTTAGAACTGTACTAGAATCTTCCTGTCCTTAGAACTGCATTAGTCTTCCTGTCCTTAGAACTGCACTAAAGTCTTCCTGTCCTTGGAACTGCACTAGAGTCTTCCTGTCCTTAGAACTGCACTAAAGTCATCGTGTCCTTAGAACTGTACTAGAGTCTTCCTGTCCTTAGAACTGTACTAGAGTCTTCCTGTCCTTAGAACTGTACTAGAGTCTTCCTGTCCTTAGAACTGCACAAGAGTCTTCCTGTCCTTAGAACTGTACTAAAGTCTTCCTGTCCTTAGAACTGTACTAGAGTCTTCCTGTCCTTAGAACTGCACTAGAGTCTTCCTGTCCTTAGAACTGCACTAGAGTCTTCCTGTCCTTAGAACTCCACTAAAGTCTTCCTGTCCTTAGAACTGCACTAGAGTCTTCCTGTCCTTAGAACTGCACGAGAGTCTTCCTGTCCTTAGAACTGTACTAGAGTCTTCCTGTCCTTAGAACTGCACGAGAGTCTTCCTGTCCTTAGAACTGTACTAAAGTCTTCCTGTCCTTAGAACTGCACCAAAGTCTTCCTGTCCTTAGAACTGCATTAAAGTCTTCCTGTCCTTAGAACTGCACGAGAGTCTTCCTGTCCTTAGAACTGCACGAGAGTCTTCCTGTCCTTAGAACTGTACAAGAGTCTTCCTGTCCTTAGAACTGCACTAGAGTCTTCCTGTCCTTAGAACTGTACTAAAGTCTTCCTGTCCTTAGAACTGCACTAGAGTCTTCCTGTCCTTAGAACTGTACTAAAGTCTTCCTGTCCTTAGAACTGCACCAAAGTCTTCCTGTCCTTAGAACTGCACTAGAGTCTTCCTGTCCTTAGAACTGTACTAGAGTCTTCCTGTCCTTAGAACTGCACGAGAGTCTTCCTGTCCTTAGAACTGTACTAGAGTCTTCCTGTCCTTAGAACTGCACTAAAGTCTTCCTGTCCTTAGAACTGCACTAGAGTCTTCCTGTCCTTAGAACTGCACTAAAGTCTTCCTGTCCTTAGAACTGCACTAGAGTCTTCCTGTCCTTAGAACTGCACTAAAGACTTCCTGTCCTTAGAACTGTACAAGAGTCTTCCTGTCCTTAGAACTGTACAAGAGTCTTCCTGTCCTTAGAACTGTACAAGAGTCTTCCTGTCCTTAGAACTGCACTAGAGTCTTCCTGTCCTTAGAACTGCACTAAAGTCTTCCTGTCCTTAGAACTGTACAAGAGTCTTCCTGTCCTTAGAACTGCACTAGAGTCTTCCTGTCCTTAGAACTGCACTAGAGTCTTCCTGTCCTTAGAACTGCACTAGAGTCTTCCTGTCCTTAGAACTGCACTAAAGTCTTCCTGTCCTTAGAACTGCACTAAAGTCTTCCTGTCCTTAGAACTGCACTAAAGTCTTCCTGTCCTTAGAACTGTACTAGAGTCTTCCTGTCCTTAGAACTGTACTAGAGTCTTCCTGTCCTTAGAACTGCACTAGTCTTCCTGTCCTTAGAACTGCACTAAAGTCTTCCTGTCCTTAGAACTGCACTAGTCTTCGTGTCCTTAGAACTGCACTAAAGTCTTCCTGTCCTTAGAACTGCACTAGAGTCTTCCTGTCCTTAGAACTGCACTAAAGTCTTCCTGTCCTTAGAACTGCACTAAAGTCTTCCTGTCCTTAGAAGTGCACTAAAGTCTTCCTGTCCTTAGAACTGCACTAAAGTCTTCCTGTCCTTAGAACTGCACTAAAGTCTTCCTGTCCTTAGAACTGCACTAAAGTCTTCCTGTCCTTAGAACTGCACTAAAGTCTTCCTGTCCTTAGAACTGCACTAAAGTCTTCCTGTCCTTAGAACTGCACTAGAGTCTTCCTGTCCTTAGAACTGCACTAGAGTCTTCCTGTCCTTAGAACTGTACTAGTCTTCGTGTCCTTAGAACTGCACTAGAGTCTTCCTGTCCTTAGAACTGCACTAGAGTCTTCCTGTCCTTAGAACTGTACAAGAGTCTTCCTGTCCCTAGAACTGCATTAAAGTCTTCCTGTCCTTAGAACTGCACTAGAGTCTTCCTGTCCTTAGAACTGTACTAGTCTTCGTGTCCTTAGAACTGCACTAGAGTCTTCCTGTCCTTAGAACTGCACTAGAGTCTTCCTGTCCTTAGAACTGTACAAGAGTCTTCCTGTCCTTAGAACTGCACTAGAGTCTTCCTGTCCTTAGAACTGCACTAGAGTCTTCCTGTCCTTAGAACTGCACTAGAGTCTTCCTGTCCTTAGAACTGCACTAGAGTCTTCCTGTCCTTAGAACTGCACTAAAGTCTTCCTGTCCTTAGAACTGCACTAAAGTCTTCCTGTCCTTAGAACTGCACTAGAGTCTTCCTGTCCTTAGAACTGCACTAGAGTCTTCCTGTCCTTAGAACTGCACTAGAGTCTTCCTGTCCTTAGAACTGCACTAAAGTCTTCCTGTCCTTAGAACTGCACTAGAGTCTTCCTGTCCTTAGAACTGCACTAGAGTCTTCCTGTCCTTAGAACTGCACTAGAGTCTTCCTGTCCTTAGAACTGCACTAGAGTCTTCCTGTCCTTAGAACTGCACTAGAGTCTTCCTGTCCTTAGAACTGCACTAGAGTCTTCCTGTCCTTAGAACTGCACTAAAGTCTTCCTGTCCTTAGAACTGCACTAGAATCTTCGTATCCTTAGACCTGTACTAAAGTCTTCCTGTCCTTGGAATTATACTTACTAAATTCTACAAGAGGGAGGAGCTTGTTCCAAAGTCCCGGTTCGAAATCTTGTTCTAAAAGGTCTTGCACATCGGCCCAGTAACACGCGCCGTTCATGAAGTAGTCGTCAGTAGCCAAGTACAACTGGTTGATCCAGCGATGAGCACAGGTCTGGCGAGGTCACAGGGAAAAGGGTACAAGGGTGGTTGGTTATTATCATAATTCATTCTATTTGTTTATATTTGTATGTTTTTGTTTATTTATGTTTATGTTTATAGACGTTTATGTTATGGTTATGCTTTTATATGTTTATATTTATGTACGTTTATGTTTATATATATCTATAATCATATTTCTTTATATTTATATATGTATATATTCATATATGGTTATATGTTTATATTTACTGTTTATATTGCTTGTGTCTGAGGAACGCGTGTATGTGTGTATGTATCTGTACATGTGTGTGTATGTGTTTGTATGTATGTGTGTATGTGTGTGTACCTGCATGAACGTGTGTGTGTGTGTCCGTGTGTGTGCGTGTGCGTGTGTGTGTGTGTGCGTGTGCGTGCGCATATGCTTACCGTGATGATTTGCTTTAAACCGCTCTCGTGGAGGTCGAGTGACACTCCGAGCCAGCTGTAGTCCTTCCTGTCTTGGTACGGAAAGGCCCCAGGCACCACTCCGTTACCTGGGAGAGTGAGAGAGAGTCGGACTGTTACCTGGGAGAGTGAGAGAGAGTCGGACTGTTACCTGGGAGAGTGAGAGAGAGTCGGACTGTTACCTGGGAGAGTGAGAGAGAGTCGGACTGTTACCTGGGAGAGTGAGAGAGAGTCGGACTGTTACCTGGGAGAGTGAGAGAGAGTCGGATTGTTACCTGGGAGAGTGAGAGAGAGTCGGATTGTTACCTGGGAGAGTGAGAGAGAGGCGGACTGTTACCTGGGAGAGTGAGAGAGAGTCGGACTGTTACCTGGGAGAGTGAGAGAGAGGCGGACTGTTACCTGGGAGAGTGAGAGAGAGGCGGACTGTTACCTGGGAGAGTGAGAGAGAGGCGGACTGTTACCTGGGAGAGTGAGAGAGAGGCGGACTGTTACCTGGGAGAGTGAGAGAGAGGCGGACTGTTGCCTGGGAGAGTGAGAGAGAGTCGGACTGTTACCTGGGAGAGTGAGAGAGAGGCGGACTGTTGCCTGGGAGAGTGAGAGAGAGTCGGACTGTTACCTGGGAGAGTGAGAGAGAGTCGGACTGTTACCTGGGAGAGTGAGAGAGAGGCGGACTGTTACCTGGGAGAGTGAGAGAGAGTCGGACTGTTACCTGGGAGAGTGAGAGAGAGTCGGACTGTTACCTGGGAGAGTGAGAGAGAGTCGGACTGTTACCTGGGAGAGTGAGAGAGAGTCGGACTGTTACCTGGGAGAGTGAGAGAGAGTCGGACTGTTACCTGGGAGAGTGAGAGAGAGTCGGACTGTTACCTGGGAGAGTGAGAGAGAGGCGGACTGTTACCTGGGAGAGTGAGAGAGAGTCGGACTGTTACCTGGGAGAGTGAGAGAGAGTCGGACTGTTACCTGGGAGAGTGAGAGAGAGTCGGACTGTTACCTGGGAGAGTGAGAGAGAGTCGGACTGTTACCTGGGAGAGTGAGAGAGAGTCAGACTGTTACCTGGGAGAGTGAAAAAATTGAAGCCGAGAGGCTTACTCAGTCACTCACAGGGTGATTCACTCTCTCACACATTCATTTATATCCTCACTCATTCACTCACTCACTCACTCCCTTCCTCCTTCCCTCCCTCACCCACCCCTCACACCTTCCCTCCCACTCTCCCTCCCTCCCATCCACCCAAACCCACCCCCTCACCCACTCCTCCTCTCCTCCCCTCCCTCCCTCCCTCCCTCTCTCCCATCCACCCACTCCCTCACCCACTCCTCCCCTCCCTCCCTTCCTCCATCACCCACTCCCTCCCTCACTCACTCACTCCCATCCACCCATACTCCCACCTTCCTCCCCTCATCTTCTCCCTCCCTCCCTCATCTACTCCCTCATACTTTCTCACCTTCCCTCCCTCCCTCACTCCCATCCACACCCCTGCCCTCCTCCCCTCCTCCCTTCCCTCCCTCCCTCTATCACCAACTCCTCATACCTTCCCACCTTCCCTATCTCTCTTCCTCCCTCACTCCCATCCACACCCCTACCCTCCCTCTCTCCCTCCTCCCCTCCCTCCCTCCCTCACCCACCCCTTCACACCTTCTCACCTTACCTTCCTCCCCACTCCCTCCCATCCACCCCAATCCCACCCCCTCCCTCCCCTCCTCCCATCCACCCAATCCCACCCCCTCCTCCCCTCCTTCCCTCCTCCCTTCCCTCCCTCCCTCTCCTCCCTCCCTCCCCTCCTCCCTCCCCTCCCTCCCCTCCCCTCCACCCTCCTCCCTCTCTGCCTCCCTCCTTCCCTCCTCCCCTCTTCCTCCCCTCCCCTCCTCCCCACCCTCCCCTCCCTCCCTCCCCTCCTCCCCTTCCTCCTCCCTCCTCCCCTCCCTCCCTCCCTCACTCACTCACCTGACGCATCGACAAGGATTTGGGAGCAGTCGCGGGATGACCCTTCTAGAGGGCAGACGTACAGAGCTCCGGGTTCGGGTATCTCGGCGGGAGTCCACGATGCCCGGGTACTGTTGGCTCGCGGGGCACTCACGATGGCCCTGTGGGAGGGGGGGAAGGGGGAGGTGAGAGGGGGGGGAGGGAGGAGAAGAGGGGGATTATGTGTGTGTGTGTGTGTTTGTGTTCTTGTGTGTTTGTTTGTTTGTATGTGTGTGTGTGTGTTTGTTTGTTTGTGTGTGTGTGTGTGTGTTTGTTTGTTTGCGTGTGTGTGTGCATATTTGTATATATATTTACACACATACTTATCTATCAATCTATCTATCTATCTATCTAGCTATCTATCAATTTAGAGGCCATGGATCAATATGAAAATTATAACCGCGAATTAAATTGGAATTGTCTCACCTACAGTGGTTTAAAACAAAAGAAAGAAGGGAAAAATAGGTAAGAATAAGAGAAAATAGGAAAGAAAGAATAAGAATAGGATTTAAAAGAAGTTTGGGATAAGAGAGAAAAAAGACTAGAAGGTAAAAATGGGTAAAGATAAAAAGGAAGAGAGAAAAAGTACGTATGATAAAGGACAGAAAGAAGAGATAAGAATATATAAGAATAGATATATGGAGAGAAATAAAGAAAAAATAAAGAAATAAAAACGGAATATTAGCTTAAGAAATTGAAAATCTATCTGACTCTTTTTTCAAAGAAATTTAAACCCCCACGAAATATTCTTACTTATGTCATCACTCATTCTTGCTTATCTTATCCGTCTGTTATCTTATGAAAATTGATAATTATTATAAAAAATATTTAAAAAAAAACATATCAAGCAATTATATACATGACAGAGAAATGTAGAAACTGTATGAATGAGAATGGGTATCTTCACAATACAAGAAATGTATTTAACCGGTTTCCAATACATCTTCGTCAGAAATACACGTTAAAGATGTATTTAACCGGTTTCGAATACATCTTCGTCAGAAATACACGTTAAAGATGTATTTAACCGGTTTCGAATACAGCTTCGCCAGAAATACACGTTAAAGATGTATTTAACCGGTTTCGAATACAGCTTCGCCAGAAATACACGTTAAAGATGTATTTAACCGGTTTCGAATACATCTTCGCCAGAAATACACGTTAAAGATGTATTTAACCGGTTTCGAATACATCTTCGTCAGAAATACACGTTAAAGATGTATTTGACCGGTTTCGAATACAGCTTCGCCAGAAATACACGTTAAAGATGTATTTAACCGGTTTCGAATACATCTTCGTCAGAAATACACGTTAAAGATGTATTTAACCGGTTTCGAATACATCTTCGTCAGAAATACACGTTAAAGATGTATTTGACCGGTTTCGAATACAGCTTCGCCAGAAATACACGTATTTCTGACGAAAATATATTCGAAATCATTTAAAAACATCTGTATTGTGGAAATGATACACACATTCCTGAAAAAAATATATATATATATTCCAAACCGGTTAAATACATTTCTTGCAGTGAAGATATTTATTTCTCATTCATACTTTTCCTACGTTTGTCAACATGAATATGATTCACGGAAGATATATGCCACGTTAATGGATTTGACATGACGACCATGATAGTGTCAGTCACAGTAATGACAGCGGCAAGAGATAACAGAGAGATATAATATAAGTGGTGATTAACGGAGCTTAGAGGAAAGCGAATAAACAAGATAATGATAAAGATACTACATGAACCCAAAATCCTTTCTCTCGTTCTTAAAATAAACTAACTTTTATTATCATTATCTATATTCCCATTAATTATTTCGTTATCACTTTCATCTCCATATTTCTTAATCTCCTTCCCCTTTACCCCTTCGTCATGCCTTTACCATGACGAGAAAGAGAGAGAAAGAAAGAGAGAAAGAGAGAGAGAGACAGAGAGAAAGAAAGAAAGAGAGAGAAACAAAGAAAAAAGGGAGAGAGAGAAACAGAGAGAAAGAAAGAAAGAGAGAGAGA